>NC_133350.1:26203967-26501467 GCF_030506205.2 Paramisgurnus dabryanus | reverse complement strand
CAATCATGAGGGAAATCTGATTGTATTTGAAACTTAATTTAAATCCTAAAAGAGTTCATGAATTTGTGTGATGCAGAATCAAAATATGCAAACAGGGCTGGGTGGTATAGATAAAAAAATATGATTTCATCTCAAACGGCTTAGAAGTGTTGCTATCATTGCTATAAAACCCCTAAAATGTGGATAAAAATGCTGATAAAATGTAAGGAGAAACAACAATAAAATTGACATTAAATTTAAAAGATAAGTGATCCTGTCTGTGAAAAAATTATTTAACATTTATTTAACATGATTGGTCATATAGAGGACAACCAATCAGCTGTTAGGAAAGCCGGCCCACCTTTGGAAGCCTCTGTACCATACGGATTCCCCAGGCTGACAGTCAAATCAGGCAGCCAAGCGTCTTTGACGGCAGATTTGAAGACCTCTCGGTTGTCCAGACTCTGAAGTGGACGGAAATTATTACGAAGGTACTCCACAGATTTAACATGGTCCTGCTGTTCTGTAGTGAAGATGGAGTAAAATGCCTCCAGCTGAAAGAAACACACAGAGAGAAAACCGCTCATATAAATCTCTCTAATTTTTCATCTCCCATGATGCCCGGAGTCACTGTGCCATCCTGAAATACTGACTCAGATGAGGATTTTTTTCTTTGGCTCACAGGCTGATCAGAGACTAAAAACAAGACCAGCTGTCTGTCATGTTTTCTTCTCCTGTCATGGCTCATCAACCTTCTGCCTCTTTTCACTTTGCTTTCTGAAAACACAACGTTCGGAAAGCCGTAGGTTCACATTGTCCTCTTTACGTTATCTTAACATTCTTGGTAAATGAGTATGACGGCGTATGACAGAAAAAGCAAACCCTCGAACCAAACATGCCATCCAGAAAAAAGGACGAACAATAATTTGTGACGTGTAGACAGAAGTGTGTGGAGGTGTTTGGAGTGAAACAGGCAGGGATAGACGATGATTCAGTATAGATCATGTTTATTAAACAGCATATAGGGGATGAGACAATACTGTATCACATAATGGGGACCAATTATAGACTGTAAAAAATATGGACGTAGTGTACACTGTAAACACATAGTAAGTGCTCATACATAATTTTTCATGTGAAGTATACCGGTCCATATTCGCTTAAGCGGTGACATCATATCGTGTGCTTCAGGCTGTATCAATATGTAGCTCTCGACTAATCTCCCAATGACAATCCTCATCTATTAATCCCACATATGCCCCAGCCGTGCTTCTAAACGGCTTACCGGGATCAGGATCAGGCAACAAAAGCACGACTCTCATTGTGTACAATTCTTAATACTGTACTAATCCAAGTTATTGTGTGTGCGCGTTTACTCTATGATTGTGGATGATGTGTATGAAGGTTAAGTAATCCTTATAGTGGAAAGGAAAAAAATCACAGTAACAGCGCCGTTCTGGGTCACACATCTGTATGTACGTGTGAGATGAGTGTGTGTAAATGCTGACATACTAGAGTCTAAGGCTGTGTAATCCCTTATGGGTAACCACAGCAACAGGGCATTTTAGGGGCATACCCCAATGTGTGTGCGCGTGTGTGATAAATCCATCCCAACTCCAGATGTTGCAAATGAAGTAGACTGACTGAGCATCGATCCTTAAAGCGCTCAGAGCTCAGTCTGTCAGACTATGTGACCTACTTCCTGCTTTGATGAAGAACAAAAGCGCTGAGAAAAACGGCAAGTGAAGGACAACTGTCCTCTTCAATAGACTCGCTTATATCTGCCTCAGCGATGTTGCCTTTTAAACAAAATCACCCAAAGACAAAAGGGAACAAAAGAACCGTAAGAGGTGTCAAACGAGAGCAAGAAGCTCCAAAGAAAAGACTGCGTCTTCCCTTTGAAGGACTGTTGAGCTGTGACCTGTACACGCATCACTTCCTGTGTCTGTGATATGCAGATGGGCTCAGAATATCATATCAATACCGTGACTCATATCTCATTCAACTATTCAATACGTTATATATACCATTAAATGCGTAGACCATTTGACATAAATCAGTAAACAGTAAATGAGAAAATAACAAACTTAAGCAATTACAAAGACAAGCACATGCAGTATGTGGCAAATACAGTGGCAAGAAAAAGTATGTGAACACCTAGGAATGAACTTTTTTTCTGGGATTTGCCATAAATTGAGATCTGATCCTCATCTAAGTCACAACAATAAACAAACACAATGTGCATAAGCTGACAACACAAATAATTCTAGTTTCTTGTGTCTTTTTTAAAAACACCCATTAAACATTCACAGTGCTGGGGGAAAATATAACTGTGGATTTCCACCAACTGCGGAGCGGCTGCAGATCGGCTCCGCTGCGTTACCGCCAATACCCACCAGTTCCGAATTAATTGCAGAGCGGCTGCGTGCTGAAGTGACGAGGACCCATGAGGTCTCGCAAATTCACGTGATGATCGCGCGATATCTAGTTCTGTCTCCGCCCATTATGACGTTAAATTATGACGTTTTGCTGGACCAGCCCAGATCATGACACAAGGGCTGTTTCTCAATATGCGTTCTTCAGCGATCTTGCGTCCTTGTGTCCTCGCTCTACGTCATCATTAACAGTCGAAGTTCAATTCCAATTCTCAAGAACACAAGTACAGAGGACGCGTGAAAATACCCGGATGAGTTCTTGATATCGAGGATGCATCGAGTGCAGACTTGCACGTTGAAATCTGGGGAGGTTACGTGACCAGCAGGAAGATCGCACACATCTCAATTCTCACAAGTGCATTATGTGTTCTCGCGACCTTCTGAGTTCGTTCTTCCAAGGTCGCCTGGCAAGACCAGTCTCCACGAGAACGCAAGTCCATTCTTTGCGTTCTTAGAATTGAGAAACAGCCAAGATCTCGCGAATTCAGGTATGATCACGCGATAAAGTCATGGCTCCGCCCTGCGGAGCTGTCCGGCATCTGTTAAAAATAGAAGCCCTGCGTATTTGTTCCGGAGGGCTGCGGATGGCTGGAGCTGTGACGGATTTGGAACACAGTCAGTGGAAATACACACATTGACTTGAATGGAAACCGATTTACTCGGCCGTTGATCCATAGCCGTTCCCGCAGTCGGTGGAAATCTAGTCTCAGCCTCAGATGTCACACCCACAGACTGTTGGCTAAACGTCTGATGTTTTTCGTACACTTTTCTGGAAACCCTGTGAGAATGTTGAAGTCGTTTTGATTGGTTGAAATAAACCGGAGCCGTTTCTCAATATGCGTTCTTGTGGACTTGTGAAACGTCATCAGTCGCAGACCAAGTACTGTTCCAAATCAAAGTTTGCATCAAGCCCAAGTTCACATAAAATCCCCGGATGTGTTCTTGATCTGCCCATTTTATCGAAGATGCATCAGAGGAGACTTGTGTGGACTTATGACAGCGAAGTTTCCCAGAATGCATTTCTCGTCAGGAGTTCGTTCTTCCGAGTCTGAACTTGCAAGTTCGAACCACGAAGGACACAAGTCCGAGTTTGGCGTACTTGGTATTGAGAAACGGCTCGGATTTCCAGGAGACGCGAGTGTCGCAATTAGTTTCGGTCCCTGGAAAACAAAGCTCTGATGTTCCATTGAGGAAGAGAATCAGTCGTGTTCATGTGGATAATACTGACCAGTTATCATGATCAGCTTAATATTGGATTCTCAAAAATATGCAAAGTTTGCGGCATAGACTCTATAATAGACGTCCAAGAGTTTTGCTTGAGGTAGTTAGTGGAGTCAAAAAGTTTGGTTCTCCTGAATTGCTTGTAGGTGTTAAACAGTGGAGAGATATTCTTCAAATAGATGTTTAACGGGAGCGTATCATTGGTGTGGCTGTTGATGAAGTGCACAATGTTGTTCTATGGTGAGTAATGTTGTTTATTTAGATGCTATTCGTTTGCGGCTGGTTAATTCAATAACTGAATTTTTGCAAGCCGGCTTGTAATTGTGGGGAGTCCGAAACGTGACGCTAGACGAAACAAACTGTGTCGGTCAAACAGCTCGTGGGCAGACTTTGTCCAGAAAAAGCAGCGAAAAACACCAGACCTTCAGTATTAAGTGAACTCTTGAATTTAATAGCTTGTTAAACCTCCTTTTGGCAGCAATTAAATCAAGCAAGGACTTTCAGTAGCTCTAAATCAGACCTGCACATCATTCAGAGGGATTTTTACCCATTCCCCTTACAAGAACCACTTAAACTCAGAAATATTTGTAGGATGTCTGGTGTGAACTGCTCTCTTGAGATCATTCCACAGGTTAAGGTCTAGGCCACTCCAAATGGCACATTTAGTTTTTCTTAAGCCAGTCTGTGGTGGATTTACTTCAATGCTTAAGGTCATTGTCCTGCTGCATCAGCCAACTTCTACTGAGCCTCAACTGGCAGACAGCCACCCTGACATGATCCTGTAGGATTTTTTGCTAAACTTGGGAATTCAGTTTCCCCTCGATGATGGCAAGTGGTCCAGGCCCTAAGAGGAAATGCCCAAATCATGATGTTCCCTCCACAATATTTCATTGTTTGGATAATGCTTACTGTTGGTAAGCTGTGCCCATTTTATGCGCCATAGTATTTTTCCCAAACAATTCAACTTTTGTTTCATCAGTCCATAAAATTTTTCCCAGGAGCACTGGGGTTTGCCAAGGGTTAGCAAACTTCAGGCTCACAGCAATGTTTCTCGGGAGGGCAACGGCTTCATCTGTGGTGTACAGCCATAGACACCATGCCTGTTCAAAGGCTTGTGTCTTCAAGCCTTCAGCTTTTCCTTGTGGGTTCCTCTTTACTTCACTGAGTATTCTGTGTTGTGCGCCCACTTCTAGGAAGGGTAGTTACAGTATTAAACTGTCTCCATTTATAGATAATTTGTCTTACTGTAGAATGATGAATGTCAAAATATTTTGAGATTGTTTTGTATCCCTTTTCAGCCTTATGGAGTGCAACTCTTGATCAGATATCTTTTGAGAGGCATGGTTCATAAGAGCTGATGTTTTTTTAAGTATAGCATTCTTAAAATGTTATTGTTTCTTTTAATCAATCAAAGTAGCAATAAACCACACCTTTAAACTCATTTTATTAATTTGACTCCAGTTTGCCAGCTCTTGGCACAAATTGGCTTTTATTAAAATAATTAGTCTATGGGTTCACTTACATTTTCCTCCAGCACTGTGAATGTTAAAAGAGGGTTTTTTTTTTTTAAAGACACAAGAAACTAGAATTATTTGTGCTGTCAGCTTAGGCAAATTGTGTTTGTCTATTGTTGTGTCCTAAATGAGGATCAAATCCCATTTTATGGCAAATCACTGTAGAAAACCAGTTCATTCATAGGGGTTTCACATACTTTTACTTGCCACTGTATGTGACCCTGTCTGTGAAGTTCAGTTTTAAGTCTCAATCTTAGATTAGGAGCCACACCGTTTAATTTTAATCACTGATGTCACATTGATTTTAATCTTTATACAGCTGGGTTTTCACAGATTGGGTCACATCTATTTGTTCGTTATAGACTGGATCACACTAAAATAAAATATGAACAGAAAAATCCCACTACTGCATAATATTATAATATTCATAACAACAAAATACAGCATATAAAGACAGTTCATAGCCAAATATTGCGTATTTTCATGAATAAAGTCTATTAAAAATTGTACATCCAGCCTCATTTTCAAATGCATCAGATCGACTATTCAGATCCTTTGTGAAAATTGGCTGCTTATAGCTACTAAGCGATGACGTCTTGCAGTCATAAATCTTGGAATGACTTTGAAATAACATGAAATCCTACAAGGCCGGATGAGGGTCTGCGGATATCCTTTGATCTTACATATGTCAGAGCAAATCCTTGGTTTTTCGTTTCTCTTTAAACGTGTGCCAAAGACAAGCCAGGGAGTGGATTGGATACGCTGGATTTATAAAGAAGAAAAACCCTCATAGACATTCACTGCGATTTTACAGTGTAAATTATATTCCCCATTTATCATCTGCCTCTTTTCCAGCTTGGTTTTTGCTATCTGATTCGGTCTGTGGTTGTGAAACTGGACCACCTTGATGTGTTTGGTTACAGCACCTGGTCTTCTGCTACTGTGCTTTAAGTGCAACCTCAGCTCAAGATCTGTATTTTTAAGCTCAATGAAAAAAATTGTGCTAAATAGCAATAAAAGTGGTTCACTGACTCGTAATCATAGGGGAACCATTTAAGTGTTATATACAGTAGCACCTATATAGTAAAACCATAAGGTGCTATGTAGAACCATAAGTGATGCTAGTACTACTTATAGATCTATCACTTAAAGTGGTTCCCCGATGATTATAAGCTAGTGAACCCCTTTTAGCACCATTTATTTTATAGAGTAGTCAATTGCTTGCCTGCATGACAAGTCGACTAAACATTTTAGAGGAATAGTTGAATAAAAATCCCTTATAATTAACCCACCCTAATCCTATCCCAGATATAGATTGCCTGATGTTTCTTGCTATTTTTTATATATCGCCATTCCTCGTGAGCTCTCTCTAATAAATCCAACATAGTTTTACCCATCAGACTCCTCAATTGGGTCAGCCGCTCAGCATTATGGGAACTGAAACGTTGAGCTTTGCTTTGAATAAAGATGCATAATCAGTTCCCAATCAGCTTGCTCTAAATTATTCTCCACTCGTCCTAAAATAAACGCTTCAACAGTCACCAAGCACAAACCACTTGCGCTCACCTGTTTGTAGGAGAGGAACACGGGGCGACTGAAGACGATCCACTCCACGACTTTACTGCAGGGTGGGGTGGTCAGCGAGCCGATGTACCGGTAGTAGCTTCCCAAAGAGGAGGGTAACAGGTCTCTTAGCACGAAGGGCTCTAGAAACGTCTCTTTTTCTGAAAAACATAGACGTGTTGAATTAGTAACGAGAAAATTACAGGACAGTCAGGACTAAGACAGGCACAGATGCCAAAAAACCGCAATACGCATATTTAATGATCCTTGCTTGAGCCTTTGGTGTGATTTTGGGGTGGGAAATCTGCTTGTCTGCTGATCATTTACAGACATGTGGAGTGTTCAGAAACCCAGTTTAAATTCATTTGGTGACACTAGTAGCATAAATATGACAGGTTGATTTTTATAATGCTTCTTGCACAAAGCTTGCCTAAAATGGGGTTGTTGTAACTTTAAGAGTAATCTCCATATTGTCCTAGAACTCCTTTTTTCTGCTTGTTGTCGGTCCAAAAAGGGACATGGTCCAAACCTAATATTCAAGCTATGGATGAGCTGTGCTTTTTTAAGCCGGTCAATCCTCGTGTGGACACAATCTGCAGATTTTTACCCATAATCCTCTTCTGATTGAAACGCTTATCAGCTCTATCCAACAATGCCTGCATAACATATGACTATCCTGGTTACATGATAAAACAAAAATTGTTACTTTATAGCTTCCCACTTGCGTATTTCCCTATTTTCAATTGCACAAACATGTTGCATAAAATAAAGATAAACAGATGCAGAAATCTGATGTGGAGGATGACACAGGAAGAATGAAGTGTATGTCCACCATTGACCCATATTTGTAATCTAAGATTTGGGAATCCTGCTCAAAGAAGCTTAGCAATGAATGCCAACCCAGCTAACAACTTTTGGTTCCCGAAACCTTCCCCTAATGTTAGTTGTTGGTTTTCAGAACGTTATTTTTAAAGGTTTGTTTTTGGTTAGCCAGGAAAGTTTTCTTAGATAGAATAGAATGTTAATTTTAGGTTAGTAAAACCTAACAAATACGCAGAGCTTCTATTTTGGCCCGGTGCCGGACAGCTCTGCAGGGTGGAGCCATGACTTTATCGCGTGATCATACCTGAATTTGTGAGATCTCGTGTTGTGATCTGGGCTGGTTTGTAAATACGTCATAATTTAACGGCATAATGGGCAGAGACAGAACAAGATATCGCGCGATCATCATGTGAATTTGCGAGACCTCATGGGTCCTCGTCACTTAAGCATGCGGCCGCTCTGCAACAAATACGTAACTGGTGGGTATTGGCGGACGGCAGGGTGCGTAGCCGTAACGCAGCGGAGCCAATCTGCAGCGTAACATTTTCCAAACCA
This sequence comes from Paramisgurnus dabryanus, assembly GCF_030506205.2. Classification (NCBI taxonomy): domain Eukaryota; kingdom Metazoa; phylum Chordata; class Actinopteri; order Cypriniformes; family Cobitidae; genus Paramisgurnus; species Paramisgurnus dabryanus. Next base: position 26,493,378 of record NC_133350.1, on the reverse strand, counting down.
GAAACTAACATTTTGCAAGCGTTTTAATCAGGGATCACCAATCCTGGTCCTGGAGGGCCGGTGTCTCTGCAGAGTTTAGCTCCAACCTTAATCAAACACACATGAAGCAGCTAATTAAGGTGCTTCAGGTGCGTTTGACTAGGGTTGGAGGTAAACTCTGCAGAGACACCGGCCCTCCAGGACCAGGATTGGTGACCCCTGGTTTAAATTTTAGTAAATGTGCAAATCACGGACAGTGGGAACAGAGCTAGTCACAGCAACCAAAAAGAAAGTTGGTTTTGAGAAATAAGCATATTTAGTGGCACTTGTTAGTCCAGGGGTGCCCAATCCTGCTCCTTGCAATCGATTGTCCGGGAAAGTTTAACCTCCACCCAAATCAAATACACCTGAAGCAGCAAATCAAGGTCTTCAGAATCACTTAAAAATTGAAGGCATGTGTGTTTGAATACAGTTGGACCTGAACTCTGCAGGACAGTCAATCGCCAGGAGCAGAATTGGGCACTCCTGTGTTACGCCAATGGCATGAGTTTGGGGTGACACTATCTGTTTGACCAAACACAGATGGGTGGAGTGTTCAGAAAACCTGTCTGAAAACAGGCATTTTGTTTGTGGCATTTCAATCGGTGATTTCAAAAGGGGGGCAGTGCTGAATAAAAGCAAATACACACAGCCAACAAAAAAGAAAACACCGTTGACATGGTATGTCTTGTCATTGTGCGATTCCAGACGTTGAAAATTAATTGCCAATCAGTGTGGCGACGGCCGGGCCAATGGAGACTTCAAAGCCATCCTGAAAGACTGAATTAATGGACTTGTAATATATACCATGGAGAAATGGAGAATTCATTTCACTGTTTTGATTCATGCACCCCCGAGAAGGGACGCTTGGTTGAGTGAACAATGCTCAACGACTGGTGTGGCGCGCAAGGGGACTAACATGAACTCAAACAACACAAGACGCCACTACCAATCACAGCAGGCTTTACAGATACCGCAAACTGATAGCGCTCTCATTATTACTCGCTCAGACAGAGAGAGACAGAGAGAAAGAGAGAGAGAAATAAATTGAAGTAAGCTCTCATTTATATGCAGGTTGGACAACCAGTGTGTAAATGGGAAAACTAACACGCCTTGTGTTGTGTGTATATTGAAGTTAAGGTTAAATGAATGGTAATCCCCTAAAGGTTCAGGCTGGGGATGGGAAGAGAGAGGCTTTTTGCTGTGCCTCAGTGGCATGGTAATGGATGGCACAGAGTGGTTTTCTGTCACACACACAGACAGCCACAGGGCAACCACTCTCCAGTCACACATCCGTGTGTAAACCCAGCACGACTCAGACTCTCTCTCCGCATATAAAGTCCATCTTAATGTTACATTAGCTGCCGCACAACAGGAGAAGTTGCATAGTCAGTGTGGCTGTTTGGATATTGTGATGCTTATGATTTTGTGACGCAGCTGTCAGAATTCAAATTGACCTTATTTACTTCCTTTATTCAGGTTCCTGGTTTTATTAATCACACACGTATCAAAAAACCTCTCATTATCTAACTCCTCCTCATTCATTAATTAACCCCTCCCTTTTCATTATTTAACTCTTCCTCTCTTATTATTTAACTCATTTTCAACTCATCCTCTCTCTTTATTCAACTTCTCTCTCATTATGCACCTCCTCTTTCATTATTCCACTTATCCTCTATAATGATTCCCCTAATCTTCTCTTATCATTTAGATCCTCCTTCTCATTATTTAATTCCTCCTCTCCTAATTTTCAACTCTTCCTTTCTCATTATTTATCTCCTCCTCTCTCATTATTCACCTCCTCTCTAATTATTCACCACCTCTTCTCTCTTCATTCAACTTCTCTCTCATTTTTCATCTCCTCTTCTCTTTTCATTCAACTTCTCTCTCATTATCCAACTCCTCCTCTCTCATTATCCACCTCCTCTTCTCTCATTATCCACCTCCTCTTCTCTCATTATTCACCTCCTCTTCTCTCTTTATTAAACACCTCCTCTCTCATTATTCGCCTCCTCTTCTATCTATCTTCAACTCCTCTCTCATTATTCGCCGCCTCCTCATTATTTAACTCCTCCTCTGTCATTATTCACCTCCTCCTCTCTCATTATCCACCTCCTCCTCTCTCATTTTCCACCTCATCTTCTCTCATTAATCACCTCCTCTTCTCTCATTAAACACCTCCTCTTCTCTCTTTATTAAACACCTCCTCTCTCATTATTCGCCTCTTCTTTCATTATTCACCTCCTCTCTCATTATTCGCCTCCTCTTCTATCTTTATTCAACTCCTCTCTCATTATTCGCCGCCTCCTCATTATTTAACTCCTCCTCTGTCATTATTCACCTCCTCCTCTCTCATTATTCACCTCCTCTTCTCTCTTCATTCAACTTCTCTCTTTATTATCCACCTCCTCCTCTCTCATTATTCGCCTCTTCTTTCATTATTCGCCTCTTCTTTCATTATTCGTCTCCTCTCTCATTATTCGCCTCCTCTCTCATTATTCACCTCCTCTTCTCTCATTATTCACCTCCTCTTCTCTCTTTATTAAACGCCTCCTCTCTCATTATTCGCCTCTTCTTTCATTATTCGCCTCCTCTCTCATTATTCGCCTCCTCTTCTATCTTTATTCAACTCCTCTCTCATTATTCGCCGCCTCCTCATTATTTAACTCCTCTTATCTCATTATTCACCTCCTCATCTCTCTTCATTCAACTTCTCCTCTCTCATTATTTGCCGCCACCTCATTATTTAACTCCTCCTCTGTCATTATTTCACGGATTCTCACTAATTATTCAACTAATCTCTCTCATTATTCACCTCCTCTTCTCTCTTCATTCAACTTCTCTCTTTATTATCCACCTCCTCCTCTCTCATTATTCGCCTCTTCTTTCATTATTCGCCTCTTCTTTCATTATTCGTCTCCTCTCTCATTATTCGCCTCCTCTCTCATTATTCACCTCCTCTTCTCTCATTATTCACCTCCTCTTCTCTCTTTATTAAACGCCTCCTCTCTCATTATTCGCCTCTTCTTTCATTATTCGCCTCCTCTCTCATTATTCGCCTCCTCTTCTATCTTTATTCAACTCCTCTCTCATTATTCGCCGCCTCCTCATTATTTAACTCCTCTTATCTCATTATTCACCTCCTCATCTCTCTTCATTCAACTTCTCCTCTCTCATTATTTGCCGCCACCTCATTATTTAACTCCTCCTCTGTCATTATTTCACGGATTCTCACTAATTATTCAACTAATCTCTCTCATTATTCACCTCCTCTTCGCTCTTCATTTAACTTCTCTCTTATTATTCACCTCCTCCTCTCTTATTTTTCATTCTGGGTTTTTCAATTTCGGTTTTACATCATTCTCTCTCTTTATCCAACTCCTCTCCCATTATTCAAATTCTCCTCTTTCTTTTTCAACTAATTCTCTCTCTCTTTATTTACATAATCTTACTTGTCATTTTTCATCTCCTCCTCTCTCATTATTCACCTCCTCTTCTCTCTTCATTCAACTTCTCCTCTCTCATTATTTGCCGCCTCCTCATTATTTAACTCCTCCTCTGTCATTATTTCACGGATCCTCACTAATTATTCAACTCATCTCTCTCATTCTTCACCTCCTCTTCGCTCTTCATTTAACTTCTCTCTTATTATTCACGTCCTCCTCTCTCATTATTCACCTCCTTTTCGCTCTTCATTTAACTTCTCTCTCATTATTCACCTCATCCTCTCTTATTTTTCAAATCATTCTCTCTCTTTATCCAACTTCTCTCCCATTATTCAAATTCTCCTCTTTCTTTTTCAACTAATTCTCTCTCTCTTTATTTACATAATCTTACTTGTCGTTTTTCAACTCCTCCTCTCTCAATTTTCAATTCCTCCCCACTCTTTATCCAACTTTTCCTCTCTTGTCATTTACATTCTCCTTCTCATTATTTAACGCCTCGTCTCTTAATTTTCAACTAATTTTCTCTTTTATTCACCTATTCCTTGACATTATTCAATTTTAAGGATGCCGTTTCATGATAACTTCTGCTTAAAGAGACCATATTTTTCCAAAAATCTTACAGCTCCAAAACAGTATCAGTGTGATCTTAGAGTCATGCGTAACATAGTTTCTTTTGAAAGAGTCTGAAAATGCCATATTTTCGCTGGAATGTCTCTTAAAACTGCCTCAATAACTTAAAGTAATTAAATAATTTTTCTCTCATGTGGCTCAGTAAGTACGTCATACCTGCTGTTGACATTAAAACGAAGTGATTGTAAAGTATGCTCATGTTAACATCAGATGGGAGAACAAAAGCTTGCATGCATGAATTAATGATTTGCAAGAGGCATATTCCCAGTGGGAATGAGTAATGCACATACATGCGTCAACTTTGGCATGAACTTCATTGTTTTGTGTTTAAATCAAATGCAAATGGCATCTTGTTCACACTGGGACTTTTCACGTAGTGAGCGCTTGAAAGATGGCTATGTATTTCGAAGCACGCCTGCTTTTAAAGTGCAGTTAAATATTAAAGAAATTGTCATAGGAGCCTAATGGATGATCTCTTAACAAGAAAGCTCTCGAGAGATGTGAAATTCTTCTTGTGCTACTTGACACAGATGTGAGACTCTTGAGCGTCTTAACTACAGGACACCGCAAACACAGTCACAGACGTTACACACATCACAAATCCTTAGATATATCTTAGCCGAATGCACAAGCCCCCGCCGCTGAACGCGTGTAATTCCAGTCACAAATCTCTAGTGCGACTACCTGAGTTTAGTGCATGCAATACCAAATTACACGCGTCTACGTGCTGACAGGAAAGATGCGGTGCTGTCAGAGTCTGTATAGACCCCCTGCTCTTATCTGTCTGGAATAAGGACAGAGAACTCGATTCTGTCCCACCTCCCGTCGAGAACACAAACACATGCACCTTTATCCCAACCCTACTGAGCAAACAAGATCAACACGCTCCAGCAAACAGGCCGTGATAGCTTGACTACTGCAGAGAGAGTGAGTTATAAAGATGAATAAATGGGCTTCTGTCGGTTTCTTTGCTGTAGCTCTAATAAAAATATATGCACTGTAAGTCACCTTGAATTAAATGGAGTGCCAAATGCATAAATGTAAATGACAGACCTTTGCAAACAACGCCCAACTCATCTTAGCATCCTAGCAATGAAATTTCACCAAAAAGTAAAAATCTTGTTCATTCCTAAGACCTTCAACATCCTCATCGCCATGGTAACCTTCATCTTCAGACACAGCATCTTCATCTTCGACTGGCAGCAGAACTATTTTCTGTCATGGTAAAGTCTCCGTGGTGGTGCCGCTTAGAGTGAGTGCTATTACAACGCATTAACGTTGATCTCTTTGTCAGATTGGCACCGTGATGCTTTTCCTACCACGGTTACCCAGATTACGCCGTACGCTCACTCTCTCGCTCACTTTCTACGACCATCTCGCAAGCCGGTAATTACCATCAAAGCCTCTACGTGCCTTTAAACTTCACGTGGGCACAGCGAGGTGCTCCCGAAATGACTGAATAGAGTACATTAACAAAACATTCCTTAAAGACATCAATTTACTCTGTGGGAATCGCAGACAGTCATGGCGGTTTCGTCTCAATATTCCGGAGCATACATCAGTTCACACTGGGAGCAGCTGGTGTCTGTATCGTTCAAGAGATTTTAATGTCTGAAAGCAGAAAGGAATAATGCGATGACATTTTCGAGGGGGTCAACTATTCAAACGGGCAATTTTAGGGGGCGCAGTGTTGAGGTTCCTTTCGTACAATACCCAAATTATTTTTCAGTGACCCAAGCGCAGTTTACCAAATGTCAACTATGTTTGTAACTTTATTCATCCTGATAAAAAAATGCTTTTAATGTCCCCTCAGGTTTGATTAAACCATCAAAATGGACAAAACTTAAAAACTTTTAAGGTATTTGGACGAAAAATAATTGGGCACAAAGGCAAACTAAAGCATATTTGGAAATCTGTGTGTTCTTCGAATATATACATTTTGCCTTTATTTGACAGACAGTAATCATGAGACCACAGGGTGGAGAGAGGGGCATGGGATCGGCAAAGGACCTCGAGCTGGGAATCAAACTCGGGTCGCTGGAAGTCCATCTGCACCATGTGTCGGAGCACTGGCCACCACACCATCGGCTCCGACTATAGTCCCTTTTGTTGTCATCAACATGCACGTGCACTGTGTGATTTTGAAACCTTGCATACATTGTACGCGTGGGTCGCACATGTGTATCGGCACACATGTATCGGCACACATGTATCGTAGTATGTATGTGTTTTGGACTGGGTGTACGCTAACGCGTGTAACGTACGCGTCATTTCATCCCTCCGACAGCAGAGATCACTCAACAAAACCCGGGGTAGAAAATTACACACATTCCCCCTCAAAGCCAGAGACAAAATAACATGGCAGATGATGTGTTTGTGCACACGCGTGTGCGTGTTTGCCTGCCAGAGTGCATGACAGGCATATTTCTATTGTATACTGATGTAAGATATAAACAATCTCTGTTTATGCTTTAGCATAGAGCACATGCTCTGCCTTACAAACTCCTGCTTTCTTACCCAGACTCCTGACTCAATATCACACTCATATCATCATGCACTTAGTCAGAGACCCGAGGCAGAGATCCTGTCAACTACAGATCTGCTTTACAAACAGACTGACTAATAACAGACCGGTCTGTTTTGCTCATTCCACCATGTAAGACAAGCTGGACACCAATAATTTAGTCAGTGTTATTGCCTTGACACAACAATAAAAAAATACATCAATAATATTAATAATAATATATAAAAAGAATAACTGATTGATACATATACAGCTGCAGAAAAAATTAAAGGTGTGATGTGGGACTTTTAGAAGGATCTCTTGACAGAAATGCAATATAATATACATAACTTTATTATCAGTGGTGCATAAAGACCTTACATTATAATCTGTATTGTTTTTATTACCGTTTTTATCTACATACACTGTGGGTCCTCTTACATGGACGTCGCTGTCATGTTTCAACAGTAGCCCTAAACAGACAAACTGCTATACAGAGCGTGTTTCGTCCCTACGTTGTCTCAGTCGACGGCATGTTTGTCCTGTGGCAGCTACCGTAGCTTCTCATTGCTTATCGAAATTGAGGTTGGTTGCAATTCGCAAATCTCACAGCTAGATAAAAATTTAAAATAAATCACTAAAAATCCCACATTATATCTTTATGAGACCACTTCATGATAGTTTTCAGTTTTTCTAAATTTACTATATATATGTTTTTATTTTATTTTATTTTTAAGTAAAATTATTAATTTTGTGTCGTTCTGTTCTGTCAACTACCGACAACATTTCTGGCAAATTCCTAAAAAAATTATGTTTTTATTGCATTTATTTGCAGAAACTGCAACTAAAACAAACTAACAAAAGATGCAATGTTTTCAGATCTTGAATACTGCGAAGAAAACAAGTTTATATTCACTTTTATACAACACTAATGAGTTTTATATGTATTTAGGAAGAATTCAAAAGTGAATATTTGATTGAATAACTAAAGATTTTTCATGTGTCTTGGCATGCTCTCAGTCTTTTACACTGCTGTTGGATGTCTTTATATAGGTTTGAACAATACAATAAAAAATAATGATTAAAGTTAAACTGAGTGTCTCTTAATTTTTTCTACGACTATGGGCCCTATCTTGCACCCAGCGCAATTGACTTTGTCAGTAACGCATGTATCATTCGTATTTTGCACCGGCGCACAGCGGGTTTTTCCCTCCACAGACGCACGTCTGCAAACTAGGCAATGAACTTGCGCTCCCTGGGTGGTTCAGCGCACAAAAGGAGGCGTGTTCCGGCGCAAACCATCCCTGATGCTATTTTGCAGATTCAATACACAATTGCGCCACTGACCGAAAAAAAATAGTCTAAAGCCAGTGGCGCGTTGCGCGTGGTTCATTATGCTATTTAAAGGGCACATGCTTGACTATAATGTATAGCGTGCACAACGCGCACACACTTTGCTTATCTAATCTACACAGATGAAACAGTTATTTTTGCAAATCATAAATTGTTACACTAAAAAAATATTAATACACGAGATAAGGGGAATCATAGTGGTGAGCATTGTGGTGATAGTTTTTATTTATTGTGTGGCTGCGTTTAAAAATTCTCATACAAATAACGATTAAAATATTTTCATAAGTTTGTTGTGTGGCTGTATTACGTTTATTTTATGTAAATAATAATTACAATGTTTTCATAAGAAACCTTAATGTATGTGAACTTGATTTGTAAGTGTTCTTTGGGGTTGGACTGCTTGCGTTTCTTGGCTTTCAGCGGTGAGGGTGGACGCAGCGATGTCCTGCTGGCATCAGGTCCTGTATAGAGGCAGATCCACCTCCCGTTACACGGCGTGCCCGATTTATGCTTGCAAGCTTGGGATTCCCCCAACTACTGACATCATTGTAGCGCTTGCGGCGCAACGTCCTGGGGATGCCGGCTGATGAGACAATTGTGGCTATTTCCTCCCACGCCTGTTTAACCGACGCTGATTTGGGTGGGTTTCTCCTATCCCCATACAAAACAACTTCTCTGTCTTTGACTGCTAATACAAGAACGTCGGTCTCCTCGGCTGTGATCTGTCATAATAATAGCAACCCGCGCCATGGAACTTGCGCACATGCATTTAAAGGGAATGTTGGATGACGTTCTGATTGGTTTATTTGACGTTACGCCCAAACCACACCTATGAATAATGTACCTACTTCAGACAAACCCTTTTGCTTTGCGCCTGGCGCAAGAGTTATTTCTCCCGCTGGGAAAATAGCAACAGCGCCCAAGATCCGCCCACAAAGTCACTTGCGCTTTGCGCTTTGCGCTTCGCACTTGCGTTTCAGATCGTTAAAATAGGGCCCTATATGTTTACGTCACAAATCCTGAAAATGATCTGAGATGGAAAGGAGTTTGTCCACTCACCATGATGCACCACTCCTCTTAAACCGTGAATAATCGGATCTACTGCTGGATTGTCCTTCATCCCAACCTGAGTGAGAAAAAGAGAGAAAAAGATAAGAATTATGATTTCCTATAAATGATAGATCGACAGACAGACAGAAATATAACCACACTCCATGAAAAAAGTACACAAGTTATCATGGGAAGGTACCTTTTAACTCTTTCCCCGCCATTGACGATTTATCTCGTCAAATAAGAGAAAACAATTCCCTGCCAATGACGCTTTCCTGACGAGTTTTTACGGTAACCTGTAGTTTCGCTATTATAGATGAAATTACCCAATATTACCCAATTGATAAAAAACTTAAGCAAAATTTAATTTTAACCTCCATGGATGTTTTGATAATCTCTTTGAATCTGATCTCGAACAAAATTCCTTTACAAAAATGCAAATATTTTTTTAAAAATGCTGGCAGGCCACTTTAAAAAAAAGGCTGGCGGGGAATGAGTTAATAAGGTCCTAAAATGTACAATTTTGCCACAGATATGTACCCTTGAGATACCAGAGTGTACATGATGTTGCTGATGTCATAAATGCGATACGATTGCAATCGTTCACAAACAGGCACACGTAAACAAACCCATCACATCTCATACAGCTTGAAAGGCCCTGTAACAGATTCTGAACTGAATGAATGGTCTAACACAGATGACTCAAAGGGTCCGGCATCCAAAAAAACTGAAAGAGAACAGCTACAGTGTTGACCTTTGAAGTGCATGTCTCCGTGTGCGTGTGCTGGTGAAAGACTGACATGTTGCTCTGCGCGCGCGGCCCACGGCATGTACAACTATAAAATAGCTTCAAAACTATTTTAATTGATCACAGACCTGGAAAAAGAACACATCAAACTCACAACAGACTAAGTTCCTCTAGTTTTTGGGGGAAACACGTGTATCTAATACAGTGTTGTTTTTACGAACGCCCTTAGAGCGTTAAGTCGAAAGACAGACCTAAGAGTAAGTATGTGTGTCGGTTGTGTATCGAGGAGGCCGGTAATGTTTAGCAGACAAAACCAACATTCCCATGACACCAGAGTAGAAAAAATACATTCACATTCATTGACCGTTACTCTACAATCTCTCGCAGTCATCAATCTTCCCAAGCCTCTTGTGTTGTTTCGTGAATAAAAGTGAATTCCAGAAGCTCAAGGCAGGAGGAAGTCAACAGCACCAAAACCACTACAGTTTGGATTAAAGCCGTACAGCAAGAGCCAAATGCTTATACACAAATACGAGAAAAAATTGCAAAAAGTTGTAGTTGTTCTACAATTGTAGAATTTGGTTGCTGGTTTGTAAGGATCACAGATGGCTGAGAAACAACAATGATAAATGTACATGAAAAGTGCAATTAATCATACAATTGTGCTCCAAGTTCACGTATTATATTTACCTCTTATATCACATGATTCCCGTCACAGAAACACGCAATATATAGCAAGGCATTAGCATCACGCATTATTAAGGTGACGTTAATGGGGTCACGCGCTGTACACGCAATGTACTACATAGGCTTTATGCCCAGCTGCACTACTTCCTGAACTTCAGCCAGCTCCTTGTTTCCTGTCTGCCATTATTGGACAAACTGCTTGTTGTGACTACTGAGGTCAGGAACACCTGGATTAATCAGTTTGTCCAATAATGGCAGACAGGAAACAAGAAGCTGGCTGAAGTTCAGGAAGTAGAGCAGCTGGGCATAAAGCCTATTGTGCAGCATTTATGTATACTTTTAAAACGTTAGGCTACTTAAAGTAATAAAATAGCATTGTGCCTTTTGAAAAGTGTGTTTTCATTACCTATATCTGAATCTTTCTCCAACTCAGTTTTTATTTTTATCCAGAAATAAAATATGAACTCGACGAGAGATGCTGTCAGTAGCGTAGGGTTGCAAAGTCCTCCTTTTGTGCTACTCGAGTTTAGATTTGGGCTACTGTTTAAACAGTTTGCACAAGTTTTTTTTTTTTGCAAGTTAAAGATTAAATTATTTCATTGCGTAGTTATTGTTATTTGGGCTGTGAATCGTCATTGGGATGCTTTGGGCTAGTTCTGAACGTCCATTCAGATAGTTTTGATACCCGAATCTGGCAACCCTGGCTGTGGGCTTGCTCAGACTTTCGGTTCGGATTCAATATAATGTACATTGAAATGAATGAGATCGCGTCGCTCTGCTACTGCTTGTCGTTGGCTGTCTGAATGGGGCGTAAGGCACACCTGTGCAATAATCATCATGCTGTCTAATAATCATCTTGATATGCCACACCTGTGAGATAGATTATCTTGGCAAAGGAGAAGTGCTCATTGACACAGATAAAGACAGATTTGTGAACAATATTTGAGAGAAATAGGCCTTTTGTGTACATAGAAAAAATCTCTGAGATCAGTTCATGAAAAAATGGGGGCAAAAACAAGTGTTTAGTTTAGAATACATATTGGAAGTACATATTGGTACCAAAGAGTGCATAGTAGTACTCCATTAATACTGGTACAAAAAGTTTATATCTGTAACTAAATGCTTCATGTTAGGACATTTTAAAAGGAATCGGCCCAGTGATAGACTAGGAGGTTAGATAGAAGTGGCACCGTGCAAAGGTGAGGGCGAGCGAAAATGAAGGAAAAAATAGAAAACCAAAGGACAGCATTAGCAATCAACACATTTTCTTATTTCAGTAGTAGAGGAATGCCTGCCTAAGGACAGCCAAGACCAGAGAGAGAGAGAGAGAGAGAGCCTGCAGGTCAACAATTTTATAACAATAGAGGGAACTCAAAAGGATTTATCTACTGTATGTCCTTTTTTCAACATAATCACGTTCTACACGACTATCCTTTGTGATTTATGCGTAAAATTTTACTTTACAACACTCGGTCAAAAAATCCATCTTCTAGACAATACCCAGCCTTTAATGATCGCCGATTTGCTCTTTTTACGGTAAGGCGGCACTGCACTTTCCCAAATTCATAGTAATACAACTGTCTTAATATATAGTCTTTGATTTAAACATGGCTCAAATTGTGCCGGCTGCTCTACACAGCATTAATTCTCACTGCTCTACAAAATGAGCTTGTATGGTAGATGCCAGAGGTCATTCACAACCCACAAACACCTGCATTTTCTTGTAAAACAACCTCTGAGGGAAAATAAAGAGCAGCAAACTGTTTTAAACTCAATTTAAGGGCTTTGTTCCATCTCATAGGTAAAAATAGCCTTTGCCAATCAATAAAGTTCAAAGTAGGTTTTAGCAGATGGAAAATAAAATCCTCACTGTGAGCTGAATACTATAATTGTTTTAATACCGCATCTGTGACCCGTTTTATCGACACGTTCAAGAAAATCCTCAGAATGATCGAAAGTAATTGACGGATAAAAAACCCGAAAGAACGAAAACTAAAAACAACAATAAATGATATACAATCAAAATGATTTAAGTCACCAGTTTACCTTTGCCTTTTTCAAATAACTACAATGAAAGTGTTTAAAAAGGTAATGGCTGTGGTTAACACCCTTTGAATTGTGTCTGTGGACATGTGGCTTGTAAACAAGCCTGTGAATGTATCATGATAAATGTTACTACTGCTATCTTCTTTAATCAGGTAGAGATAGACTAAACGGTTGGCCAATAAAGAAAATGGTGTGCGAGTCCCAAATAAAAAGAGCTATTGAGCAAAACACATGCTACACATTAAATAAGAGAATTAGAAAGAACAGAAGGGTGTGTTTAATATATACAACTCACATGTGATTTAGTCTGGTATACATTATCATTTTAGAAATTAGACTGTAAGAAATAATATTATATCAACATATATTCTTATGTTTCAACTTAAAGGAATATTCAATTTTCTTAAAAGAAAAATCCAGATAATTTACTCACCACCATGTCATCCAAAATGTTGATGTCTTTCTTTGTTCAGTCGAGAAGAAATTATGTTTTTTGAGGAAAACGTTGCAGGACTTTTCTCATTTGAATGGACTTTAATAGAGCCCAACATTTAATACTTAACCCCACACTTAACAGTTTTTTTCAACGGAGTTTCAAAGGACTATAAACGATCTCAAACGAGGCATAAGGGTCTTATCTAGCAAAATGATTGTCATTTTTTACAATAAAAATAACAAATATACACTTTTAAAGCACAACTTCTCGTTTAAATCCGGTCGTGATGCGCCAACGTGACCCCACGCAATACGTCATGACGTCAAGAGGTCACAGAGGACGAACGCGAAACTCAGCCCCAGTGTTTACAAGTGTTGAGAACGAGGACCGTTCCTACGTTGTTGTATGTCAATTTAAACGAGAAGTTGTGGTTTAAAAGTGTATATTTGTTATTTTTATTGTCAAAAATGACAATCGTTTTGCTAGATAAGACCCTTATGCCTCGTTTGGGATCGTTTAGAGTCCTTTGAAACTCTGTTGAAAAAAACTGTTAAGTGTTAAGTATTAAGTGTTGGGCTCTATTAAAGTCCATTAAAATGAGAAAAATCCTGCAATGTTTTCCTCAAAAAACATAATTTCTTCTCGACTGAACAAAGAAAGACATCAACATTTTGGATGACATGGTGGTGAGTAAATTATCTGGATTTTTCTTTTAAGAAAATGGAACAATTTTTAAGTTATGTCAACTTATCACAAGTCAAAACCTAAAGTAGGTTGAACTGACTTGCAGTTGTTTAAACATATATTTCATGTTTTATCTATACGAAAGATTTTAAGTGTCATCACATTGAATGGTGAAAAATGTACTAACATAACATGGTATTTATACTATATGTACTGTAAGTGTACTGTATGACTGTATATATTTCATGGAAGAAATCTTGTATCACACAATGCAGTGTGCACAACTTTAATGAACTAAAAACAATGTCTGATCTGAAGTAATGTTACCTTTATATGAAAAAAATACGTACCAAGTAATCCTACATACATACAGATCCAAAGCTTATCCAGTTAGTTCATGAAATGACTCTGTATTTTGCTCAAAGACAATCAAGTCTGTTGTAAGTTCACACTTTTACTCAATCTCGACATATAGAGATGAAGGTGAAGAACAGCAGGCAGGAGATAAAGTGATGAAAGAATAAAATGAGCAGAGGATATTTAATCATTTTGAATGTGTTTCAATGCTCAGTCTGACTTTGTTTAACCACAAACAGATTCATCAGTTGTTAAACCAGCACAGATAGTTAAAATGTACTGCTTCACAACATCATCATGTGACTTTGAGACAAAAAGCAGTGCAAAACCCATATCTATAGCACCAACGTAAGATTAAACAGTAATGAAAAATAATAATATTAATACATGAATAGAATAAAGCATTTATGGGTATAAGTATAAAAAAATGAAATGCAACACAAATGAGTACACAAATGAAGCCTCATTGACTTCAGTATTCCTTTTTTCCTACTATGGAAGTCAATAAGGGTTTTGATTGTTGTGGTCTCTTGAAGCATATTATAATAAAACTAGTATGTATTGTAATCTACACTCAGTATATATACACTGCCTTAATGGTTGAGAAGAGTCAGCCAGCCACAAGAGGGTGCTATGCTAATGTGCCAGCTGATGCAAACAGTCAAATGTAAATCACTTATTATAGATAAAAGAATTACACTTTGAACTATAACAAACTAAAGCAAGAATATATCTGTTTAAAGTCAATTTTTTGAATAAACTACTGTCGGGAAAAGCTTCAAAGGGTTGATTGAGACACTAAGGAAATTAGAGCAGTCTCAAAAAACACACGCACACACATACACATCTCTGTTTCTCACTAATTGTTTTATGTGTTTGATATGTCTTTCGAATTCTTGGTTATTACAGTCTGACTGCATTGACAGATGTGTAATATCTCAATGTGAGAAATGAGCACACACACACACACACACACACACACACACACACACACACACACACACACACACACACACACACACACACACACACACACACACACACACACACACACACACACACACTTTCTGAAAAAAAAAAACTGTGAGTCTTAAATTGTTGTTTTGTGATTATCGCAGCAAGGTTATAAAAAAAGAAAAAAAAATGTGTGTGTGTCTATGGGATGTCATCACTGGAAAATAAATGATGTTTTATAGTTTTATGTTCTTTGAGGAATCAAAAATGGTTCTTCTTTGGCATCGCTGTGAAGAGCCCTTAAAGCACATTTATTTTTAAGAGTGTGTGTCGCCAGTGAGTGCAGTATCACTGAGCTTAATGGGACGAGAGAAACCTCTTTACACAATCAATGGTTTTTAATGCTAGCACTTAGCACTGACAAAGCTCATGAAGATAGCGATGAAGCGAACGAGAGCTCACCTGAAAGAAGACGGCCATCGCCGCGATCACTCGCTTCTCCCGTATGGCTGCGCTGAGACTGTCAAAGTCATCAGAGTTATACATGAAGATCTGCATCTGTGAGAGAGAAAGAAAATCTTGTTAGTCGGAGACCTTTAGCCAATCAGATTGTAATTCTGACATTATCACAGACAAAACACACATAGGGCATTATCAAAGCTAATATTACATAATCTCATCCCTTTTAATCCACCTCATCCCATAATCCCCTCCACGTGTGTTGAGTCCCAACGCCAAGCCCTGTCCATCCTCTTATCACTTTGATTGGTTCTTTGGCAGCGAATGGTTGGTGTCTAATAAATGTGCCGAAGTCTCCGCTGGCCAAAAACGCAGAGTCGAAATTGGCACACCGACCTGTTGTTCTCTGTTATCGATATTTTTACCCACAAAAACTCTCCCAAAAAAGAACAACAAAGATCAACAGACAGCGATCTCTATTGTGTCAACAGGAGGAGTAGATTTAACAATGGATAAACAAAGTGCCCTGCCATGGGACGCAGAGAGGTTTAAAGAGAGGAAATAATAAAACAACAGCTCGAAACAGAATCAGAAGGACAGGAAATGTTAAAGCTATAAAATAACTTCCTACTACAAGCATTTGTTAGCAATTAGCAAGGCAAAAAAATACAATTATCTGGCCAAAAATTTTTTGTTTTAAAGGGACAGTTCATCCAAAAATGAAAATTCTGTCATCATTTATGTACCCTCATGTTGTTGCACACCTGTATAAAAAATTCTGGTGAACACAAAGATATTTTGAGCAATGTTTGTAACCAAACTGTTCATGAGCCCCATTCACTTCCATAGTATATCTTATATCCTAAAAAAAAAATAAAGAACTGTTTATTTGGTTATTAACAGTTCTTTAAATAATATTTCTTCATGTTCATCAGAACAAAGAAATTAATACAGGTTTGTAACAACATTATGCTGAGTAAATGATGACAGAATTTTTATTTTTGGTGAATTTTATTTTTTAAACATATACTAAATACATTTTGTGGGAAGTAAAGCTTAATAAAATATATTTTTGAAACCTTCATATATCAACAACATATGGTAAAAAAAATTTTTCCTTAAAAATATTAAAAATATTAAAGTTTATAGGCTAACATTTTATAAAGTATATTTTTGCAGTTGAGAATATATATCAAATTTTTTGTTTACAGATGTGTAACATACCAAGTTTTCTCTTCTGATGAGACGTGAATATAAATGCTTTAAATTGTATTTATTTTTTAAATACATTTCAAAATATATATGTAAACATTTATAATTCAAAAATGTAAAAAATTTTAATACATAAAATGTATTTCTGTAAATCAATGTTTTAGAACATTTTTGTAGATTTTGAAATTTACAATTGATTTTAAAATATGTTTTGTGCTGTATGGGTTATAAAAATGTCCATTAAAACATTAGATTATTAATAAGATTTTCAAATGCTACATCTAGTTGTGCCAACCAATAACATAAGGACAAATACTACTACTAACAATACAAGTAAAAAAGCAAAACAATTTAATACACAAATTATGGATGCATAATGATTAATCGCAATTAATTTATAGCAGAATAAAGGTTTTTGTTTACATCATATATGTGTACTGTGTATAATAACTTTGTGTATATATATATATATATATATATATATATATAGATGGTTTCATCGGTGTAATGATGTATCTTTGTATGTTGTTATATGACAAACACGCCATCAGACATTGGAATACGAACACACACCGTATGTTTATTTACTTCCGTAGAAGTGCAGGGGCGCTCTCACATCTACGTACACGTAGCTGTGGGCGTGACCTTGCTTCGCACCGAAGCAGAACATTACATCACTCTTTTTTTTTTTTTTTTAAGTCTTTTTTTTCCAGATTAACATGTTCGGCAAAGACATTAGAACAATATACATTTGTTGCAAAATCAATACTGCAGTTGTTTACTTATATTCAAAACAGGTTTCGGGCCTTCAACAGGGCCTGAAGAATACCAGACATAACAGAACTTAAAACACTGTACGTCTGTTACACCAGCAAATACTGTTTCATTTAAGCTTTGTGGACTATATGGAACTTACTGCTGAAATGGGGTTTTCAGTAACACTCTAAAACAAAGTGTATGAATAGTCACTGTATTGCATACTCTTTAGAACAAGAAACAGTCAAAGGATGTTCACTTTTACTACTCAGAACATCTAAACGTAATCAGAGAGGCGGACAGGAGGTCTGCGATTGGATCTAGTAGGATATCTCGGGGAGATGTTACGTGTGTTAGTTTCTTCCATCTCGTTTTCAAATCCTAGTTCCAGCAATGGATCTGGGGTGCCCTGCTTAAGTTTTTTAAAGAAAGAGCAATTCCTCGTGACAGAATGTCCATTCCTTTCTGCGGTTACCATGGTGCCTTTGACCTTAGTGACCACAAGTGGTTTTACATTGTATGGTGTTGTTAGTTTGTTGTGTTTCTGCTGACGACATATAACCGAATCTCCAGGTTCAATGGCAGAGTGTGTGGCATGTCTTCGTGCGTCCGACAGAGCTTTCATTTTGTCCTTTGCCATTTTGTCTCTTTTGCGGATGTCAGTGTCAGCAGCAATGGTGATTGGTAGGGGTAAAGGTATTTTTGTTTGCATCTTCCTTTGAAAGATCAGCTCTGCAGGTGAAGTCCCCGTTGTACTGTGAGGTGTAGATCTGTACTCACGAAGGAACACATTAAGCTGTTGCTTCCAAGGGATGCCTTGAATGTGTGCAGTACGAATAGCTTTGCCTAGAGTGCGCATGAATCGTTCAGCTGTGGCATTTGCTTGTGGCCAGAGAGGGGTTATTTTCCGATGGTGAAATCCAAGATGTTCAGCAAACTGAGAAAACATTTTGCTATTGAACGGTGGGCCGTTGTCAGTTTTGAGGACCCTGGGTATTCCAAACATGGAAAAAACATCATCAATGGCCGGAATCACTGTATTGGCTGAAGTGGAGTGAAGAATTTTGATGACAGGATACCGCGTGTAATCATCAACAATGACTAATACATACTCGCCCGATGGTAGAGGTCCATAAAAGTCTGCGCTCACATCATGCCAAGGTGCTTCTGGCAGGGCGGACATCTGAAGTGGTTCAACATTAGTGACTGGTGTGTTAGCTTGACACGCAATGCAGTTTGTGATCATGGTTTCAACTTTATGGTCTATATAAGGGAACCATACCTTCTCTCTCAGCAGACTTTTGGTTTTGGCGATGCCCTGATGGCTTTCATGGGCGAGCTGTAATACTCTTTGCTGCAATGCTGTGGGTATTATTATTCTAGAACCTCTGAGTATGAGGTCATCACCTGGTGACACAGTGAGCTCAGAGCTGATGTTTTTGTAATGTTTCAAGGCGGTGGTCATGTCACATGTGCTTTTGTGCCATGTGTTGTTTCTTACATGTACACAGACCTGTTGTAGTACAGAATCGTTCTTCGTTTCAGTCTTGATCTCATCCAGTGTCATGGCTTTTGGTGTGGCTTGCAGAGCCATGAAGTTTACATATTCCTCAGCCACTTTAGATGCTCTCGTGTTGTGCTCTGTATCGAGAGGGACAGGGTGTCTGGACATAAAATCCGCTGGATTGTCTGTGCCTTTTTTGTACTGAATGGTAAGATTGTACGGCTGAAGTCTCAGACCCCACCTTTCGATTCTGGCTGGGGGCTTTGATCTGGGGTTGTTCCAAATTAACTCCAGTGGCTTATGGTCGGTAATCAGAGTAAAAGGATGACCGTAAAGGTACAAATGGAAGTGCTCGCAGCTCCATACAATGGCTAAAGCTTCGCGTTCAGTCTGGGAGTAGCGTGTTTCGACGTCACTGAGTGCACGACTGGCATATGCTATGATGCATCTCTGTCCGTTCTGTGTTTGTGACAGGATGGCCCCGAGGCCTACTGGGCTAGCATCCACAGCAAGTTCAGTGTCTTTAGATGGGTCAAAGTAAGACATGGTGGTGGCGTTGGCCAGGGCATCTTTAAGTTGCTGTAGGGCATTGCGATGTGTGTCAGTCCAGCTCCACTGTGTGCCTTTTTTAGTCAGGTCTCGGAGAGGCGCTGTGATAGTGGAGAAGTCTTTAATAAACCGAGAACAGTAGTTTGCCATTCCGAGTAGGCTTCGAATTTCTCCTGCGTCTTTAGGCTCACTTGCTTGTTGTATAGCTGTGACTTTTTTGGGGTCGGCAGAGATACCATCAGCGGAGAAGATAAATCCAAAGAACTCAAGTCTATGCTTATTGAATTCACATTTTTCACGGTTAAGTGTAAGACCACTGTCCTTTAACCTTTGAAACACAGCTTTTAGGGCTTCATCATGTGCGTCCTGTGATATGCCGAAAACAATGATGTCGTCACTGAGGTTTTTAACGCCACTGATGCCTTGTAGAGTTTGAGCTATGGCGTTCTGAAACACTTCCGCTGCAGAGGAAATGCCAAAATTTAGGCGTTTGTACCTTCTTAGTCCCAGGTGTGTGGTGAATGTAGTAATGTATCGGCTGTCTGGGTGCAGTTCTAATTGATGATATCCAGCTCTGAGGTCAAGTTTTGAAAAGAATTTTGCACCATTCAATTCCTGAATCACATCATCAATAGTTGGCGTTATGTGACGTTCGCGTTGTATGGCTGTATTTGCCTGCCGCATGTCGACACATATCCTGACTTTATTGGGGTCTTTTGGTTTGGGTGGAGTTACGATTGGAGATACCCATGGAGTTGGACCTGTTACTGTTTCTATGATGTCATCATCTGCTAGCTTTTGTAGCTCTGCTTCTACTTTCTGTCGAATGTGAAACGGCACTCGTCTGTGTGGTTGACATGTCGGCTGAACGTCTGGATTGATGTGAAGTTTCACCTGGAAGTTTTTGAGTTTCCCAATTCCTTCAAATAGTTGTGGGTGTGAGTCAACTAGTTCCTCAGCTACTGTGGATTTACCTTTTGTGAAACTGGTGGTACTGATTATGTTAATGAGTTCAAGTTCTTGTGCAGTTCCATAGCTTAAGAGAGTGTGTCCATCATTTTCGAGGACGTAGAACTTTGCCTCCACAGTCTTATGTGAAGTTTGAACATTGCATTGAAAAGATCCAGTGATGGGCAGAGCTGTATCAGAGCCATAAGCAAAGATTTTAATTGTTGCTGGTTTAAGCAGAGGCTTGGGTGTGAGTGTGTTAAACACTGCTTTGCTGATAATGTTTACCGCAGCTCCAGAGTCAATCAGAACTTTGACTTTAGTTCCATGTATTGTTATGTGCGTCTGAGGCTGTTGCTGACATGTAGTGGTGTTTAAAACGAATACATACGCGTCATCGCTGCTTGATGAATCAGTGTGCATGTGGCTGGCACATGTTGCGGTAACTTGTTTGACTCTGGTCATGTTGTTGTATTGCTTACGTGGATGCTCACTGTATTTCCTTGAGCTGCTCCTTGTGCTGTGTTCATTAGGGGCCTTAGAGCTGGAACGACACATTTTTGCAAAGTGGTTTGGTTTTCTGCATGCTCTGCATTCTTTTCCTTTGGCAGGACAGACATCTTGATGTGGATAATTTCCCCCACAATTTCTGCATTGAGTATTGGATGTTCGTCTGTATGTCGTTTTGAAATGACTTTGCTGCTTTGTTGCTTTGCCTGTATGCTGCAATGCATTCACAGCCGCCGCTGCGTGTTGTTCAATGCCTGTTGCTTGTTGTTCAGAAATTTCTAGAGTTCTGCCATGATCAAGAAGAGCCTCTAAAGACAGGTCAGGTTCTCTGAGTGCTTTTCTGCGCAGCCTTGATGAAGTGCAGCTTTGTATTAACTGTGCTTTTATCTCACGATCAACATCGGAAAACTCACAGTCTTTTGCAAGCATTCTTAGTCTTGTTTGATATGTGTCTAGATTTTCACCAGGTTGTTGTACAGCTTTTCTGAATTGGTATACTAGAAACTGTGTGTTCTTTTTAGGGGAAAAATACCCATCTAGTTTCGTTTTTGTTGCAGCATAACCATCGGTGTCTGATGCGAACGTGTCGTAGATATCATGCACGCGTTCACCGGCGAGGTGTAACATCAGCGCTTTTTGTCTTGCATCATTAGTGATATTCATAGCAATGAGATAATTTTCGAACCGCTGCATCCACTTGTGCCACCGAGTTCCTAACGAACTGGGGTCAGTTTCTGTGTCGAACGGCAGGATGGCTGTATTACTCAGTACAGACTGCATGACTGTTGTTAGATCACTTGTTTACTCACTTATCAGCCGAAAGATATCTTGATGTCTTGAAATGCACGATTAGATTGCGTTTAATCTCTCGTCGCCATTGTAATGATGTATCTTTGTATGTTGTTATATGACAAACACGCCATCAGACATTGGAATACGAACACACACCGTATGTTTATTTACTTCCGTAGAAGTGCAGGGGCGCTCTCACATCTACGTACACGTAGCTGTGGGCGTGACCTTGCTTCGCACCGAAGCAGAACATTACAATCGGACGCACGTGATACACGTCTGGATCCGAACCTTACTTCCGGTTTCGTTTTTTTAATGGTCTGACTAGTTGCTAAACTAATCTCTTGAACAAATGCCTCGTCGAAAATAACAAATGTTTTGGTTTCCTAGGTAATCTATGTGTTGTTTTGTTTGCTTGTTATATAAATAAACTATGTTTAAAGAATTTGTTGTTATTTATTATTAGCGGAGTTTACCGGAAGTTACGTGCGGACCGCGACAGCGGCTTGTTTATGTTGTTACCGCTGAAACGGTCTATATATATATATATATATACACACACACATATATATACATATATACACACACATACACACACACACACATATATACATATATACATATACACATATATACATATATACATATACACATATATACACATATACACATATACATATACATATATATATACACATATACACCTATACATACACCTATACATACATACATACATACATACATACACACATACACACATACATACATACACACATACATATATATATATACATTTAAGGAATGTTTTATTTAAATATCTTTTTTTATTTATATAGAATTTAGAATACATAAAAATATAAATAAATGTATATACACATGTAAATGTTTCTTAAATACATACATGAATGTGTGTGTATTTATATATACATAATAATTACACACAGCACAAACTCATGTGTTATGCAAAAAATTACTTTTATTTTGTATGAGATTAATCTAGATTAATCCAGCTCTAATATAAGTACTTAATATATAAATATATATTTAATTTTTTCTTAAACTTATACATGTATGTGTGTGCATTTATCTATACAAAGTTATTTTACACAGTCCACACACATATATGATGTAAACAACAACTTTTATTCTGCTATAGATTAAATGCGATTAATCATTATGCATTCCTAACGCAAATCAACTCACTTCTTAGTAAAATACACTTGGATTTGCAGATGCATTAAAACTAAACAGCTAAATAACAACTAAAAAGACTTTGAATACTACCCGTCGCAAGCAGATTTTCTCAAATTAAATTCTCATTCGAAAGAATACAACAACAAAGGCGTACATTTTACATCTCTACCACAGATCAGTTTTAAGATGTATACACCTTGCCGTCCAAAGCTCTTCAAATCAAAAAAGAATCTCTCATCGCCTGACACGTACGCTTGTTTTTCTCCACTTCTCCGTCAGCATTGTCAATATTATGCCTGCTGCATTTTTTTACCGCCTCTGTAATCCTTACACGAAGCTTACAGCATGGCCCACTTTGATCTAATTCGGTCTCACACACCTCCATAGCTTCAGATCACAGATAGTATGCCGCATGCCGGAGGCTTCACAAGCCTACGGGCCCGGGCTTAACGCCTCCATCGGCACCGTCGTGTCCTTCAGGCGGTGATTAATGACATAAATATCTGGCCAATTTTGGAGTACATGCTTTCAAAGAAAGTAAACAGACAGCAATGCAGATTAACATAAAAGGGTCCTGAGTTTCTTAACCTCTCGCATATAGGAAGATAGGGAGTGTGTATGTACCCGAGCAGAATAACAGGTGATAGACAGCGAAGCGTCCTCTATATGAGAAACAATATTGTAAGTCTCTATGGAGAGTAAAGCAAAGCAGTCAGTTTTATAAAGTTAATGGTTTTTTTTAATGTCAATGTATATACTGTCTACTATTAAAATAGTATGTTAAACGGGCATTATGCATTGGAAAATGCTTTGAACAGTAGTATGTTAATCTTGCTGCATGTTTAATTTGTTGGCATTCACAGTATAAAAATATACTTATTTTGCATTTTAATCCAGAAAGAAATCTATAAACTATCAAACAAGGGGTCATGAAAGAATCAAAGGCATTGCAGATGATGGAGCTAGCAGAGTTTGAAAGCTAATAGTCTGTTTATGTGATGTAGGAGGGTAATAGAGTATGCTAAATGCTAAACTGCCGGCGGGTTCATTACAGAAATGCCAATAATTTATTCAGATATATGAAAGCGCGAAAATTACACCAGCAGAATAAAGGTGAACCTTGTGTCGGGTCACCTTTACAACGAAGCGCAGACACAAGCAGTTGTGTACACATGTGCAGCCCACATGCATGCAAATACATGCAAATGCTCAAAGGCGATAAAGGGCATTGCTCCTCAATACGCAATGAAGCAGACTATACAATAATAGAGCGCTATGCTTACTTCAATGCTGTAAAACAGATGAATAAATACAATCAAAACACAACACCATGATTAACCCCCAAGCTGGTTTATGCAATTAAACAGAGTTACCCAAACACCCAAGTGATGTTTGCAGAGGTAAGCAGAAATATTAACACTTTCTCACACTTCAACAAACCCCCCCCAACCTACAGTAAGTTTTTTAATTGGCAGCATGCAGAGAGCAGATGACAAACTTTAAAAAAAAAAAGTCTTTAAGGGTCATATAATGTTGCTCATTTTTTTTTGTGTGTATTTGGTGTAATGCAATGTGTTTATGCAGTTTAAGGTAAAAAAAAAACTAATTTTCCACATATTGTACATTATTGTTGCTCTATGCCCTGCCTTTCTGAAACACGTCGATTTTTACGAAGCTCATCGTTCTGAAAAGCGTATGTGCTCTGACTTATCCAGTGCATTGTGCGTGTGACGGAAATGTTACGCCCCTTACCATATTTGGAATATTAGCTCCCAAAGCACTGTCTCCACAACATGGCGGTGGTGGGAACAATCCCACATCTTTTTTGTGTATATATTTGGGTGGTGTTATGCAAATTTTCCCACACTGTGACGTAGATATGCGGGGGCGTGTTTGAATGAGCCATTTTAGGTAGGCTTTTTAAAAGAATATCTCTTTGGGTTTAAGACTTTACTGATTTTCAATATGCACAAACCGCTTTTAAAGGGGACATACCATGAAAATTTGACTTTTTCCATGTTTAGGTGCTATAATTGGGTCCCCAGTGCTTTTATCAACCTAGAAAATGTGAATAATATCAACCCAATAACTTAGTTTTGGTAAACCATTCTCTGCAAGCATGTGAAAAATAGCTTATTGAAAAGTCTCCCCTTGTGATGTCAGAAGGGGATAATACCGGCACTTAATCTGCACTATCCAACCACGCCACTGTCATTTAGTGCAGAAATCAACTCATTTGCATGTTAACTCTTCCACCGCCATTGACGAGATATCTCGTCAATTAAGAGAAAACGCTTCCCCGCCAATGACGAGATTTTCCGTCTTTCCGCAATACCGCTATTATCCACCAGGTGGCGCATTTCCGCAACTTATACAACCCGGAAGTAGCGTCACACGTGAAAGAGAAAGAACTCAGTGTATGTTTTAAAGATCGCTCTGCATCTGATCTCTATCAAAAGTCCTTCGCAAAAATCTTTCCTCAATATTGGGTGTTTTTGAAGAAACCTACCCATGTTTGAGAGGTGATTACAAGAGAACTAATGAAGGTAGGATGAAACGTTTTTTTTGTTTGAAAGCAGAGGGTCTGTTCTTTCATCTGATATATTGTTTGTTTATATATTTAAAGAAGAACATTTTCTGGAAGACATTAAACTTTTGTGAAAATCATGAAAAATGCTGGCGCTGGCTGGCAACTTTTTTTAAAAAATGCTGGCGGGGAAAGAGTTAAAGGACACACCCAAAATGGCACATTTTTGCTCACACCTACAAAGTGACAATTTTAACATGTTATAATAAATGATCTATATGATATTTTGAGCGAAACGTCACATATGTGTACTCTGGGGACAACAGAGATTTATTTAACATCTTAAAAAAATGTCAACTTTAACACACCAAAAACAAAACATGAAATCACATGACCCATTCAATTGAATTTGTTTGGTGCGTTTAGTTTGTTACACAGAGACAGACGTTCCTAGCATTCCCAAAATTGCAATAGCAACTGTTTAGCATTAGCAACACTGTAATGGTTGTTTAACGCGTGGCTATATAGAGATTAGTTAAATCAACAGCAAGTGTGCTTAAGGAGCAAGTTTAAAAACAATGATTATTTTGGTGACATTAGAGCTGTATAAAATGCAAGCTTTAGCTTAAAAATCAAATATTGCCGCATGTAAACAAACATACAAACACACCCGGAGCAATGGTGAGAATATCAATACGTCTGTGTAAACATAATCACACATTGAGCCGGATGGATTTTTACCTCTGGCAGCCCAGAGAAGCCAAAACAAATATGTAGAGGGCATAAGCAGCTGTCTGACAGGTGTGTGCTTATGTTAAAGAGCGAGAGAGAGAGAGAATTGTGTGTCTCCTCTGAGATCATTAACACACAGGTCACTCACAGGTATCAGTGTCTTGTATGTATTTAGTTAAGTGTGTGTCTGTGATTGTACGAGAGTATCTCAACCGAGCTTCATTAACACGCAGGTCAGATGTGTCTTGAGAAATCCTCCGCTCTGGTTACACATATCACTTACACACACTCACTGTAAGCCAAATGAACAAACACACAAGAGAGATAAAGCTAAATAGTTTGTTACTAATAACTAAGTGGGTTTTGTATGATTTTGGCAAGCAACAGCCATTTTATCGTCTGGGTCAGGGGTTCTCAAAGTTTACATTCAAAGGTCCAAATCTAAATTCTCATCATTTTAATAGGTCCGGAAAAACTGGTTATTACAAAAATTGCATGCAAAAGTATTTTCTATTAAAGTACATTCATTACAAATGTATTTTGCATTTAAATAAAAAAAATTAAATATGAAACACAAGAAGTATGCCAAAAGTAACCAGGTGCAAAATACAGAGCAACCTAATTATAGAAATGGCGCAGTTTGTCTTCCATCAGATGCATAAACCATGGCAAAAAGGTTTGGTTGGTAGACGGGACACTGACCTAAATTAGGGGTGCACCTATAAATATCTGGGTGTGATGAATACAGCATCACACAGGACATTTTATAAATAACTTGTTTCATTTTCTGACCAGGAATAATCATAAATCGAAAAAGAAAACTAAATGAATGGTTTAATATGGATTTTTAAAGTAGCAAATGCACACATTTAATAAATCACATAGAAATTAATGCAATATGAAGTGGACACAGGTCGGGATTAAGTTCCCTTCGGGCCCCGACTTTGAAAACCCCTGGTCTAGGTCAGTGGTTTTCAAACTGGGGGCCGGGGCCCCCAGGGGGGCCGCGAGATGGTGCCAGGGGGGCCCCAGTTTTATGACATTTTATGAAATACATTAATTTATCATGAATTATGTGTAATTAAACCTAAAAAAATAAGGCTACTAACCAAAAGCACTACTTTTTTGTATAATTTAATGTTTTTTTTTATTAAAATGTTGAGTTTTAGAACAGTTTTTTGTCACAAATTTTCTTTGGGGGGCCGCGAAGGAATGAACCGTACACAAGGGGGGCCACACGCTGAAAAAGTTTGGGAACCACTGGTCTAGGTCACTGTCTGATATATAGTCTGGCTATGAGTAACCCACTTCCAGCCCAAATAAATTTGAATTTGGTTACATGTCATTTCAGACTATACTGTTACTTGAGAGATTTATGATATTGCATCTTAGAAGCTAAGTCAACAGTGCTTACAAGGTATTTGGTTTCATTTATTTAATTATTTTATTTCATTAGTTAGGTGTACAACCCAAATTTTGCCTTGTTTCAGCCTAGACATCTTGTACTTTAAGTGTTATTTATAGTTGTGCGTAGGTTCTACGTCATAGGTTATGCGTAGGCTGTGTGTAGCCAGACGGGGACCTCGGCAAAATTTTAACAACATGTCCATTCTACGCGGACCGCAAACACCTGTGATTGATCCACTAGAACCCCTCACTTCAGGTAAAAAAAAATCTGCGTCTAATTATTGGATATTTCTTGTAATAAAAACTTTTGCAATTGTTTACATGTCACTGAATATGTGCTGTTCTTGTTGCATTTACACAGTGGGTAACCAGCAGATGTCTTCAACACACGTGCTTCGTACCTTTTGGCGTAGTCAGTGTAGTAGAATAAAAAGCATTACGTAGTGAATTTCACAGCAACTTCATCGGCGCTAGATACCTGAGGTAATTTTATGTTATAGACCTCAGCAATGAGCTTCTCCAATGTCATTTGAAGTCTGTGTGCACTTGAAGTTCGAATAGATTTGATTGGCTGTCAATAGTTGGTGACACTGCCACACAAGACTCATGTTTTATTGTCAATATATATATATTTTATGATTTTATGTATATTTGAGTATATTGTTAGTTTTAGGTTTTACATGTAGTCTTAGCCATTTTATTCCATTTTATCTCGTGTGTGTCTCTTTAATTTTGATATGGTCTACCTGTTATGTGAGTGATCACATGACAGGAAACAGGAAGTGACTCTGTAAAAGGAAGTAACAAAAAGCACATGGGAAGCTAATGCTAAAGCTCAACCAAACTGTTGCTGGTCAGTGGAGTTACTTTTATTGGACGTACCTTTCCAGAGTTTTGGATTAACACTATCATAGGATTGTATATACACTGGAGAGCAGTTTGCACATTTGGACTTTTAACACACTCTTGATTTTTAGATTGTTTTAGGTTTGGTTTTCTTGTACTCCTTTCTTTTAACAGTCTAAAGTTTTAATGTGTTTTTTTAAGTTCATTGTGATCCTTGTAAATACACTTATTTAATATAATTTCACTTGTTTGTCAACCTTTTAACATTGTTTTAACCTCACACAGTAAGATCTGACCCCTTTCAACTATTTATAACTCAGCTGATAGGGCTAATCGTTACAAGTTTATCGTTCATCAGGTGGGAAAATATGGCTCAGAAAGTGATTCCAACTATATCATTCATTGTATCTTTATCGTTATAGTTGTAGTGTGAACGTTATTCTCTTTAGAATGATTTATAAAACTATATTTTCATAGTTATCGTTATAATGTAAACGACCATTTAACCAGTGACACACTTCTATAGTAAAACTCAGAAATGCCCGTATTAATATAGTCTAGAATTTTTTTTTATTAATCTTCAAAAACTAAAAATAGGGACCAATATTCGGTTCCTCATAGTTAAGGCCTTGGGCTGCTAACTCAAAGAATCCAGGTTCAACCCAGGTTCAAGTTAGGGATGAAAATAGCGAGTTACGGTGATCACATTCAGCCCTATAATGATTGCACCCTTTAGCGAGACACTTAACCACAGGCTCTTCCACAGGGACCATTCCTGAAATTAGTTACTGTAAGACGTTTTAGATTAATGGCATGCGCTAATGTCAACTTGAGCAGAATTCTCACGTAGAAGCTTTTCTGGGGCTGCTTTGAAGAACATTATGACCGGGATTTCACAGACTAAAATCCGATTCGCATATTAGCTCTCCAAAAGAGAGACAGGCCTTGATCTGCAGCTTTCTTCCTTTACCTTGTGATCCTTATGGCTTTGTTCTACACAGTAAACCTGCTTATAGATCAAGTGCTCCAATTTTGAGATTTATAATGGGTCCTGAAGTCACATTACTGCCTTAGTGCTAGCTGCAGTTTTTTGGTGTCATAACTTACTTTTTATGGAAATTCACCTCGGCCTCAGACAGAATGCCCACACACCACCCACAGTCAATTTATTGACCAACTGATGCATTCCAAGACCCTGCAAAAACAGTCTTCTTGAATCAGACAAGGAAAGAACCAGGACCAGATGGTGTTTCTTCAACTGCCTGCCCAAAGGCCTGCGCAGATCAGCTAACCCCCATCTTTTCTCAGATCTTTAACAGATCACTGGAGAAGTGAAGTGCCCAGCTGCTTCAAATGCAGCACCATCATTCCCATCTCAAAGAAACCCCGAATCACAGAACTTAATGACCTGTTTGCTCTAACATCTGCCGCCATGAAGGCCTTTAAGCGACTGGTGATGGCATGCCTGAAGGGCATCACTTGCTTGACCCACTAAAGGTCTGCATATGATGCATTTAACAAGAGACCACATTACACACTGAAACAGCTAGACAGACCAAGGATACTATTTGTGGACTTCAGTTCCTTCTTTCAACACCATCCAACTCTTCTCCAGAGTAAATTAACCAAGCTCTCAGTTCCTGTCAATGGATTACCAGCTTTCTGACAGATAGACGGTAGCTAGTGAGCAATCATCGGCCATATACAAGATGATGACAAGTCTACATATAGAAGGAAGAGGAACAGCTGGCTGTCTGCTGGAGTCACAACAACCTTGAGCTGAACAACCTGGACATCAATAGTGGAATCTTAACTGCGGTGGGAGAAAGGTTCCTGGGTTCAACCATTTATTAGGACTTAAACTGAAACAAATCACATAGATTCTGCAGCTGAGGAGATATAAGTGTTACTAATGAAGTTCGGAAGTCATTGACATTTCTGTGCATTTGTGTAATGGTCTGGTTTGGCTATCAAATCTGGCATCAAAACATTACAAAAGAAAAGCTTGGACAAACAAGAACATTATTGGCATTCCCCTACCCACCATCCAAAAACGGTACACCTTCAGAGTAAAAAAGGACATCATGTTGTAAATATTACAATTGCACCTGTGCTTAGCCTATACATACTTTACATTGTATGTATTCGGCAGATGCTTTAATTCAAAGCAAGTTATATTTTATTCAAGGTATACAATTGATCAGTGAGTGGGTTCCCTTGGATATATTTACGCTATGGTGTAAATATATTTATGGAAAATAACATTTTGTTGATTATAGCATATTGATTTTTATTTACTTTATTATATTAAACTGTAAAAAATGCGATTTCAATGTTATTTTCAACCCAGTGTTGGGTCAAAAAGTTAACCCAGAAATTGTTTATATTTTTCCCTGCATTTTCCTCCTCTGGGGCTAAAACAATCCAGTATAGGTTAAATTAATTTTTTTATTTTCAAATTTGTATTTATTGATTATATTACACTGTAAAAATCAAATTATTTTCAATTTTTTTATTTTATTATATTACACTCTAAAATTGCTATTTCAATGTTAGATTTAATTACATTTTTCCACATATTTTTTTTTATTTTCATATTTTATTTTATTTTAACGTAGTTATTTATGTTACAGTCTAAAAATGCCATTTCAATGTTAGGTTAAATTAAATTTTTTATTTTCACATTTTTATTTATTTTATTATATTACACTCAAAAAATTCTATTTTAATGTTAGGTTAAATACAAAAAATGTTTTCTTTTTATTATATTACACTATTAAATTGCTATTTCAATGTTAGATTTAATTACATTTTATTTTATTTTTTTATTATTTTATCATATTACACTCTTAAAATGCTATTTCAATGTTAGGTTAAATAAAAAAAAATATTTTCACAATTTTATTTATTTTATTATATTACACTCTAAAATTATATTTTAATGTTAGGTTAAATACAAAAAATATTTTATTTTTTATTATATTACACTATTAAATTGCTATTTCAATGTTAGATTTAATAAAATTTTATTTTACATTTTTTTATTATTTTATCATATTACACTCTTAAATTGCTATTTCAATGTTAGGTTAAATAAATAAAAAATTCACAATTTTATTTATTTTATTATATTACACTCTAAAAATGCTATTTCAATGTTAAGTTTCATAAATGGTTTTATTTTAAATTTTTTATTTATTTTATTATATTACACACTTAAAATGCTATTTCAATGTTATTTTAACAATATTTTATTTTATTATTTATGGGTTATGCAGCATTGTGTTGATACTTTTTGACCTAACGCTGGGTAACACAGCATATTTTCATGTCTCTTACTGTGTCTATCTTCTGCACTCTGGATGATCCTGCTGTAACCAAGAAAAATCCCCTGGCATAACTGGCAATAAAAGTTATATTATTTATGCTTGCAAAACTGGATGCATCGTTATTTGAATGTTTTATTTCCTCATCGAAGAATGTTTTCAGATTTACATGGCCCTTAGAAAACACGTTCTTGATTTATGTATCAGTCAGAAGGCCTTTGCTGCCTAAGTGGGCCACAATGAGAACCAAAGTGCACCAGATTTAAGTTACATAGTTTTAGATTGACTATATGAGGCATTAACAAAAGTATGGGTACAGGAAGGTGAATGGAAATGAGAACTCCAAGACGTGTTACACATCCCCTTCCTATTTACAGGAAGGATCCAATGTCCTTGTGAAGCTGTGAGGGGCTTTCCACAGCATCAACATTCACTAAGCCTATAGAGCCTGAGGTAAACAAATAGATTCATCTTGAATCTCCTCCTGAGGAGAGACTGTAATTCTCCTCACAGCAAATGGAGGACGAAGGGAAAAACAGGCATCATCGCCTCGGGGGAGGACCAACATGGCTTCTCATGTTCCTTTGTTCCTAAAAAGAAAGCGTACAAGGTAACCCCACAGAGAAGTAAACCAGCTATGGACAACAGCAAAACAAGCCTGTGTGGCTTTGAATGCTGAATCCCCGCTGCTCTTCAAGGCGAGAATCACTTTAAATCTCCCAAAATGACTACAACAAACCCCTTCTCCTAACCGCATGAGGTCTTTGTGTCCTTGCTTGCGGTTCCATCAGGGTCAAGGTTAGTGTTTATAAACAAGCAGATAGGGCTTCCCATCGCTATGGGCTCTCCAGAACTTCAAAGCTGGCAGAGGAAGCATCCTTTGACCATTAATTATAAACCAATCAGACACGTCCCGTTCTGGCTTACAGGGAAGCGGACAAAACGGAGATTGGCAGAGACCCTCTTTCTTTGTCTTCCTGGGCAAACATATTGACCCGGTCTTCTCAATTCAAACGAGAGCCAATTAGGCATCACTGCTGAATTAATTTAGCTTTTGTTTTATAAAAGACTCAATCTGCGTCCTCGAGGTTTGTTTGGCGCTCGGCACTCCATCAAGGTCAATGAGGGTTTAAATCAGAAATAATAAACGAATACCAGAAATAATAAATAACCCAGAGAATTATCCTTCGTTAAAAGCTCCAAACCTCGTCTCAGAACGACACTGTGTTTGCACAAAGCATTGGCTTAGTTTCCCAAATCAAAGAGCAAATGAAGTATTGACAATCTGGCACTTCCTCTTTGGGACTGGAGTACATTAAAATGCAAGTGGCGGAGCGTGTCTACATGCAACACGTTCTGGACGAGTGAATAAGCTCTAGTCTATTTGTCTTGCAGACCCCTGTGCTTTTCAAATCAGCCC
Organism: Paramisgurnus dabryanus; assembly: GCF_030506205.2. Classification (NCBI taxonomy): domain Eukaryota; kingdom Metazoa; phylum Chordata; class Actinopteri; order Cypriniformes; family Cobitidae; genus Paramisgurnus; species Paramisgurnus dabryanus. The sequence continues at coordinate 26,460,284 of NC_133350.1, read as the reverse complement.
TCTCTCTCACTCCTGGATGGTAATTATGTCAGATTGGGACTGTTTAAAGCACAAGTTCAACACCTCGCGGACAATAATGTTCACCTGCAATAACTGTGGCAGCCAATCAAACTCTTTGGCTGATGTGCCGCAGCTAACCATGGCACCAAAGCCAGGAATTCTTTTATAAAAGGTTGCTTTTTCGCCAGCTAGCAATGGAATGAGTTTCATTTGATGCAAATGTAGTGAAACAAGTTGGATGTTTCCAAGAGGTTGTGGGTTCGATTCCCTGGGAACACAAATATAAAATGTAAACGTTTTAAGTCACTGTACATCACTTTGGATGAAAGCGTCCACTAAATGCATAAATGTAAATGTCAACAAAGTTTGACATGCACAACACCAACTAATAAAATTGCTTTGATACACAAAAGATGCAACCTGATCTCACAAAACATTTACAAATTTTTAAGGTAGCTAATTTGTATGAATCCGAACTAACTGAATCATACAAAAAGGCATGATTATGAGGGAAAAGCATTAATGAAACCTCACCCCTAACCCCGACCCTAAACCCAGTGCCACTGGGGTTAACGAAACAATCGCATGGCAATCTGTCCAGTTTTAATTTGTACAAACCCATTTTGTAAAACTTTACATGATTACCCACTGGGGTTAATGAAACCCCAACCCCGACCCTAATGAAACCCCGACCCCTAACCCGACCCTAAACCCAGTGCCACTGTGGTTAATGAAACCCCAACCCGTAACCCGACCCTAAACCCAGTGTCACTGAAGTTAATGAAACCCCAACCCCTAACCATGACCCTAAACCCAGTGCCACTGGGGTTAATGAAACCCCAACCCCCAACCCGTAACCCGACCCTAAACCCAGTGCCACTGGGGTTAATGAAACCGTAACCCGACCCTAAACCCAGTGTCACTGAGGTTAATGAAACCCCAACCCCTAACCATGACCCTAAACCCAGTGCCACTGGGGTTAATGAAACCCCAACCCCTAACCCTAAACCCAGTGCCACTGGGGTTAATGAAACCCCACCCCTAACCCCAACTCTAAACCCAGTGCACTGGGGTGACATAGTTTTTGCAAATCATACAACAAAAATCTTACAAAATGGGTTTGTACAGATAAAAACCATACAGATTGCCATGAGATTGCGTAAAAAACGTGTTCTCATTTCTCTGCACCTTTTTTCAGACAGTTAAAAGTAGAAAGCACAACATTACCAATGCACTGAGATCTGAAGCCTAATGCATGTGTAATTAATCACATCAGCCCTTAGTTGACATGTTAATGGATCATTATAATAAATTTTCCATGTGCCATTGCGGTGGCACGCTTATATACACACATACCCGCCTTTGCTGATCCATTCCTCTTAGTGTTGAATTTGAGTGACGGGACACATATATTGATTTCTACACTTTATCCCTTTAAAACAACGGCCGTCACCGTGAGAAAGCAAAGGAGATAAATGAGCACTTTGGCCCGTGGGGAGCCGAGCCTAAAGATTTCCCATCCGTCCTTGCTCTCGCTGACCAAATGCTCCTCGGCTCCAGTCCTCCATTAATGTCTGTCGCTCTTTAAGCTATAACTCACAAAATTAACTTTAGTTTTACTACAGTAAGCAAAATTCAACTATTGTATTTGTGGTAAGCATAGCATTCCACACATGAGGCAATGTTCAATGTTAGCATGATGCTAAACCAACAATAGACATAAAATACACTTTGCTCTTCAAAATGCATTACAAGATTTACTTTACAACAAATAATGTTGCCTTCAAAGTTTAAAACGGGTACACTCGAAAAAATTCTGAGGTGTTTTCAAACCAAAATGCTGGGCTGTTTTAAAAGGACACTTTCCATTGAATCTGATTAGACCATTAGCACTCTTCTGTAGTAAAATCGTGTACCAATAATTCTGCGTTTACACCAACTGCGTTTCAGGCGTCAACATTGCGTCTACTGTGCCTAGTTTGCCGCTTGAACAGTTTGAATGCAGTTGCGCGTCTAGAGCGAAGTAGACGTGCGGAAAAAGCAAGCATTTGATGCTTGTCAGAAGCCAAATCCACTACTTGTGGGAGGGGCAAGTGCTGATGTTGATTGTGCATTTATCGAGAGAGTTACCGGTTTGTATCTAGTCACCTTACTATAGGGGAAAAATAAACGGTGCGGGTCGATAAACATCACGCGACTCAAAAGTGAAATGTGTATTACAACTTACCAGGTTGCCCAATGTCCTCACTGACATAAGGAAATAAGAACTTGTGTCGTATAGCTCTGGGTGACTGCTCACGGACTTAATGCTGAATGAGTGACTCCGGACAGGGCTTCCGCCACAGCAGCAAGCAGGCTCCTGATTGGTTAACACGGCGCGAAAATCCGCCAAAATGAAAAATGTTAAACTCGTGCGTCAGCTGCAAATTCACGTGAAACGCAAAATGCACAAAAAGCACCATACGCATGAATTGAGGTGGAAACGCGTCTTCCGTGCCACGTTAAACCCCTCATTCGTGCCGCGGGACCTCCAGACGCGCGTCTTCACATTGACTTAACATTGAAATCACTCGCGCTTGCCGCCTTTACCGCGTCTGGTGTAAACGCAGCATAAGACCCACAGAAAATTAAAAGTTGCAATTTTCTAGGCCGATATGTCTAGGAACTATACTCTCATTCTGGCATAATAATCAAGAACTTTGCCGCTGTAACATGGCTGCAGAAGGCGCAATGATTTACACAGTGCCCCTGCTATTGAACGTTACCAAGGGGACTATTTTCAGGCTTTGTGTAATATCATTAGTACACAATGTAACTACAGAAGAGTCAAGTTTTAAATAAGAAAATTATCAAAACTCTTTGGTTCTTTTTGAGCACGATGCTAATGATCTAATCAGATTCAATGGATTGTGATTAGCTATGCTAAAAGTGCTAGCGCCAGACCTGGAGATCAGCTGAATGGATTTCAAAACGGTAAAAATCTAATGTTTCCCTCTAGGGGAGCTAGAAAATGAGCATATATATATTTTTTAAAGTGTCCCTTTAAGCCATTGTTGGGTCAAATGCAAACATTTCTCTACAGATGTAAAAAGGTTATCCTTTTTGACCTAACGCTGGGTTGAAAATAACCCAGCATTTTTTAGGTTTAGGAAACAGAGACGGAGCAGATTCCTTAAAATGCTGCCTTTGTCTGCAGCTCACTACCGTAGGTTATGGAAAAGATCATGTAAGTTAGCATATACTGCTTTTCTTCAGCAAACCCTGTGAGTGGCTGAGCGTTCCATTATGTCTCATCCCCAATTTCTATTTCTATCCTATACGTAAAGCTGTGCCGCCCTGGAAACAAAAAAGAAAGGCAAGCGGCATGATGCTCTCCGTTCTGAATCAGAAACAATCTTGCAACCCGCAGACTTGCTAAAACTGTCTCGTGGACTTTATTGTCAAGTTCAGGACGGTTGAGGGCAGGGTGCGCGCTGGCAGCCTCTAATACCTGTAATATAAATGGTAATAGTGGCAAACTTCCACTGAATCCCAACGAGCCGACCCGAGAGTTTTACCTCAGTCGAAGTTATTCCTCTGTGGGCCTTGTCTCTACTGAATGCACTGTGCACACCACACTTTGCCAAATTGAATTTATCCCGTATTGACATCTCTCCAGATCCCACACACCGCTGACATCCACAAGGACGGAAAGTAAGAAAAACCCAATGGCTTATTGAGCGGCACCCAACATCTGTGTGCAATAAGGATAAGCTATATTACAGGAGTAGATGTGTTTATGCATACATCTGTGTTTTCATGTTTGAATTAAACACCACACGGCTAATTAGAGCAACTATTACACCTTAAGTACAGGTTAAACAAAAAAGCAGTTTGCAAAAAACAAAAACAAAACAGGAATTGCTATACGAGGAAAAAATCATACAGGGTGTGCAAGCTGTTTCACTTAGAGACTGGATGAGCGCAATGGGAGACTTTGGGATACCTAGTAGCGTGACTTTCTTAAAGGGACTCTGATTGAGCATCCCAACCCAGCAATATTGACTTAAATAACAGTGTACGTTTGGGGTGGGAATACCTTTTTGTCCAACGGCAGATAAAAAAGCAAGACACAGTCTGAAAATGTTTTCAATTTGCTCCATCACAAAAATGACTTCACCTTCAAACTCTCTCATGATATACAGTCCAAGTCAACTTTAAATGTCTCAATAGAGAGTCAGACAGGGAACTAGCCTATAGATTTTATGAATCTACAGGGCCGGCGCAGACAATATCTAATGTGAAGTGTTCTGACTGACCTTCTAATGAACCGTTAGTAGATTCTTCAATTCTCCGAACAGCACCAGAGCTTTTTAAAGCCATACATCAAGGCGACTGAGAACAGCAGGGGTGAGAGAAAGACTGTGACATTATATTCCTATCATTCTTCTTTGCAGAAAATGAAAGAGCAACAGAGACGCCCTGAGATCTTTTAAGGTGTCATGTGCCTATTATTTCCCATTTCATGGCTATTACACCTCTTCAGGAAACACTGAATCTGAGCATAGAAGGAGATGCTGGGAAGGTATCTGAGGCGAGATTATCAAAAATGGTATCTTGTAAAGCAAGAAACTAGGACAACATCTATTTGCCCTCCAGGTATCACATGGCTTTTAAAAAATGGATGGGTTTTTAGGCGTCAGGCGAGGGAGGGAGGAAAATGTAACATTTTGTTAGGAATCGGAAGTGGCCGTTTTCTTGGAAAGGTGATAAAAACGAGGCTTGGCATGATATAAGGCATAAAAAGATTTTATAGAGCGTTGTTCGGCGTGAGAGGGAAGCTCGTACCATAATGCATTCCTGCAGAAAGAACTAAAGAGAAATTTACGGCTGGAATCCAGAGTGTGAATGTTGGAAAAATGGAATATAAACACACTTAATGTCAGAATATATATATATGGTTCATATTGAAGTTTCAGTACTAATTTGTTTTTAAGTCATTACTTTGGGCCTTGTGTGAACAAACAACAGTGGGAATTTATGACTTGTCATTAAAGTGCATTAACATTGTTGAAGTGGAAAATCGTTTTCCACTTGAATAATGCCTACAATGTTTTAAGAGACAGTGCTTTTTACTTTAGTGTGTGTTCTGTGAAATGGATTCCTATTTTATTGCATATTTACAGCAAGAGCGTACTTCTGAGGGTGTGTGTATCTCACCTGTGCTTATTTTCAAAAAGAATTACTAATTGTCTATGCCAGTGGTTTTCAAACTGGGGGCCGCGAGATGGTGCCAGGGCGGCCCCAGTTTTATGACATTTTATAAAATACATTAATTTATCATGAATTCTGTGTAACCTAAAAAATAAGCCAACTAACCAACAGCACTACTAGGTATAATTTTATATGTTTCGTTTAATTAAAATATTACATTTTAAAACCGTTTTTGTCCTAAATTTTCTTTCGGGGGGCCGCGAAAAAAATGCACTGTACACAAGAGGGGCCTCACACTGAAAACGTTTGGGAACCATTGGTCTATGCAGCTTACAGACCTTACCACTTTAATTGCTTATTGTTGTTATGTTGGCAATAACAGATTTTTTTTAAAGGGGACATTCCACAAGACGTTTTAAAGATATTAAATAAATCTTTGATGTCCCCAGAGTACATATGTGAAGTTTTAGCTCAAAATACCCTATAGGTAATTTATTGTGGAGTGTTAAAATAGGCACTTCATGGGGCTGAGCAAAAATGCACCGTTTTTGTGTGTATCCCTTTAAATCCAAATGAGCTGCTCAGGTGGGCGGAGTCATGACAGAGCATAGAGGGAGATTCTCTCACGAAAGAAGTTACTAAGCGATGTTCGGCATTATATATTTGAACAAGTTTAAAATGTCAATCATCTGTTTTATGCATACTAAATACATGTTTATCAGCAGATGGGGAACATTGTGGAATAAAAATAAAGACTTTTAGCTCTCATAGTGTTTTAAACAGGCACAATGATTTTCAGCATGTTACAATAAAAAACACTTCTTACGTTTACTTTTTGACCAAACCACTCGAGCACATTTAAATGATCTGTAATAAAACAACACGTTTAATGCTTAAACTTTAGAGAAACAGATCAAATGACATGTTTAAGTTTATTGTGATTGAACACATGCGCGTTTCTGTCAGTCTCTCACTCTCTATCTTGTTACTCCTCGTATTCATTTGAAACTTGAGAGAAACATTAAACAACATATTTATGCTTATTGTGTATGATAGTGATCGTCGTGCTGTCAGTCATTCTTTCGTTCCTTCTCTCGCACTCGCTTCATGGTTGGATAGCGCAGATGAAGGGGCGGTATCATTATAATAATATCCCCTAACTACGTCATGGGGGGAGCGAAATCCAATGACCTATATATTCACATGCTTGCAGAGAGAGCCTTACCAAAACAAAGTTACATTTTTCATATTTTCTGGGTTGGTAGAAGCACTGGACACCTGATTATAGCACTTAAACATGGAAAAATTCAGATTTTCGAGGAATGTCCCCTTTAAATGTATGAGTTATGATGTCAAATTGGACCCGAACCTAGTACACATTGGCAGTCTGTTTAAAGAAAACTATTAATTCAATCCTGAGGGACATTGGTCTGAGATGAAATGCTCAAACGCAATACAGAAAAAATTCCTTCATATGAAAAAAGTACATTGCACGGTATTGTCACAGAAGTGTTGTTATTGTACACTCTCAGAAAAAAATTACAAGAAGGTACATAAGGTGTCACTGGGGTGGTACCTTTTCAAAAAGTACACTTTTGTACAAAAAAGTTAAATATTGGTACCTTAGAGGTACATACTTGTACCTTAAAGCTCTCATAATACACAATGTTTCTGCATTTCTTGAAATATCATTGAACCACCCCTTTATAGGGACACTCCACTTTTTTGGAAAATATGCTAATTTCCAGCTCCTCTTGAGTTAAACATTTGATTTTTGCAGTTTTGGAATCCATTCAGTCGATCTCCGGGTCTGGCGCTACCACTTTTAGCATAGTTTAGCATAATCTATAGAATCTGATTAGACCATTAGCATAGCGCTAAAAAATAACCAAAGAGTTTCGATATTTTTCCTATTTAAAACTTGCCTCTTCTGTAGTTACATCGTGTACTAAGACTGACAGAAAATTAAAAGGTAGCTAATGATATTACGCAGTCCCCTTGGTAACTTTCAATAGCAGGGACTATTTTCGGTCACTGCGTAATATCATTGCGCCTGCTGCAGCCATGTTACCGCAGCAAAGTCCTTGATTGTTACGCCAGAATGAGAGTAGTTCATAGCCATATCAGCCCAGAAAATCACAACTTTTAATTTTCCGTCAGTCTTAGTACACAATGTAACTACAGAAGAGTCAAGTTTTAAATAGGAAAAAAAATATTGAAACTCTTTGGTTATTTTTAGCGCGATGCTAATGGTCTAATCAGATTCAATGGATTATGCTAAGCTATGCTAAAAGTGCTAACGCCAGACCCAGAGATTGGTTGAATGGATTCCAAAAAGGTAAAAATCAAATGTTTAAATCTCTAGAGTGTCACTTTAGGACCTTTTTAAAAGATCCCATTCCAGTGACACCTTTGGTACCTTGTACGATATTGTGGGACTTGGTACTATCATGGACTGGTTTTCTGCAGATTTAATGTGTAATTCACCAAATAATTGCATATCCAAATGCTATCATTTCACATACATGTCATAATTATTATAGTGCGTGAGTCTTCAGTCACTGTATGGAGTACAGACACGGTCCATCAGCCCAGCAGAACGCATCTTTTATGAACGTAACGTTCTTGTCTTCCCATGAGGCAACCAACGATGGCATGTCCTAAAATATTTACGAATTAATACAAAATTCAAGATGACATGTTGCCTGTTGGGATGCGTTGTTCCATTACATTTGTGTTTTCCCAAGTGCACCAGCTGGTATTTAGACATTAGGAGGTGTCAGCAACGTAACAAAGATTTTTCACGGCAGAAACACGCCGCTAGAAACCCAGATGCTGCTTTCAGCCGGTTTAGCGGGCCGCTGTTATGAGACTATATATGTTATCTTAGCTGAAATATCTTCTTGTGATTTGGTTTGTCGAAGCATTTCACTTCTGGACTATTCAATATAAACTAACAGTAAGGCGAATGTGTAAGATTTCCCATGTGTGCTTTTTCTGTGTTGGCGCTGATAACGCCTGAATACTTAGCAGTGGATTTTTCGGTTACTTGCGGGCCTGCAAAGCACACAAAGAGATAAAACTTACGACATATGCATTGTCAGGTCAATTTTCAATAAAAAAGGAAATGGAAAAGAAACGCTGACCGTGAAAGGGGTGTAGACACATCTGTACTTCAGGAAGTGTACTCTTATTCTCTATTGCTTATTTTCTTTCCCCTTAACAATAACGCACACACATCTTCCTGGTTATCTTTGCATCAGGTAATATTTTGGAATGTGCTTTCTGTTGCAATGGCTGATGGGAAATAAAATTCAATTCATCAATGCCACGTCTTATCTCTGATACCCACAGCGGTGCGTGTTGGCTTATGTGGCCTCCATCACATGTGTTAATTTACTTTGTGCTTCTCTTATCTGCACAGGTGGACAAAGGCCTCGGTGAGAGCTCCTCTCTCGCTCTCGCACGGCTCGCTCCGCCCGTTTATCATCGAGCCGGTTGGACGGGGTTTGCCCCTGAATGGAATGGAATGCTGACCACCTAAGCACCATATCCCACAATCCAACGGCTTACCTGACCTCGCTTACCTCTCAAGAGATTTAAATGCACACCACGTCGAAGATAAGAGAAACACAGACAACATGCCGAAATTTCATCACCGTTCTCCTCGCCTTTCGGCTCTAACGATGGCCGAAGCTGCAAAACACAACTTCTAAAACGACAAGTTGGAACCTGATTTTACAGATAAATTCAGCTGAATGGATTTACAGAAACGTGTTACATTTTACACAAAACTTCCAATTAATCACAAATAAATTAGTGATGACACTCAGTACGTGCTTGTTAAAATTCTCTCTCTGCCTGAGAAAGGGGTGTGATCCTTCCACGATTTTTTTTTTTTTTTTTTTTGACAAATTCCCACAAATTAGATTTTACATTAACATTTCTCTTTTCATGTCTTTTGATGTGTTGGAGCTCAATTTATTTCCCTATTTATTCAGGTTGTTTGATAAAGGTTAACAAATGTTAACATTGTTGCTGTTAGCTACCAAACGTTATTTTATCAGGTTGGCTCACACAATTACAAAAAATTAAATAGCACGGTGGAATAGAAAAAATAAATAACAATAAAAACAATTTTTGCCAGACACACACAAAGTGTGGGGTGGGCCCCACTGGTGCGGAATAGGAACGTTACAAGTGGGGCGTGACAAACGGGGTGGAAATTTGGTAATTTTTGTGCCCATCTCTAATAAGTCCTTTATTTATTGACCATACACTGAAAATGACACATTTAAAGGAACAGTATGTAGGATTGTGGCCAAAACTGATATTGCAATCACAAAACTTGTGGCCAATACACAAAACGACAACATAAACATCAGTTGAGAGCTGCAACTCCACATTTTACATGACAATATAATGGCCAGACCAATGTTGTGAGTGATATAAGTATTTGAAATGAAAATTATTTCTTAAAGGGATAGTTAACTTTAAAATGAAAATTCTGTCATCATTTACTCATCCTTATGTTGTTCTAAACCTGTATGAATTTCTTTTTTCTGATGAACACAAAAGAAGATATTTTGAGATATGATGGTAAACCCACAGCAGATAGTGACCATTGATTTCCATAGTAGGAAAAAAATATTTTGGAAGTATTGTGATAAATGATGGTAAGCACACAGTTGATGGTACCCATTAAATTCTATCATATTTTTTTATTCCTTCTATGGAAGTCTATGGTCACTTACTGCTCTGTGTTTACCATCATTTCTCAAAATATCTTATTTTGTGTTCATCAGAAAAAAGAAATTCATACAGGTTTAGAACAACACGAGGTTGAGTAAAAGATGACAGATTTTTCATTTTAAAGTGAACTATCCCTTTAATGTCTAGTAACATATCAGGGCCATTTTATGATTTATTGAAATAAATTTCTTAAATACTGTTCCTTTAAATATAAGCCTAACAAAGTGACACTTTGTAGTTTTTCAACCTTCATAACATATTTTCAAGACCCTATTTTCCAACTATTTATTTTCCTGATGTTTTTGTCATGTCCGAAGCAGCAACTAAGAAAAAGAAACCCAAGGATTTGTCTGAGGAGACCAGAAAGAGAAAACAGGAGAGTGACAGAATAAAAAGAAGGATGAGGATCAATTATATTGGGCCAGTGTTCGCTCGCTGGCGTGAAATAAAGGAGGAGGAGGGGTTTCTGACCGATGCTGACTTGGCCCGCATGCTTTTGTACTAGTAAGTAATGTTATAATGCTTGCATATATAAATCCAGTCTGGCGCCCAAACACATTTTTTTTACGTGAATTTTACTGGAGGCTACTTGGAGAGTTTAGAGAGAGACTTATATCACGTGACATTGTGGCACCGTGGTGGCGTCATGGAGCTAGGACACGGGCGATCCAGGTTCGATTGCCCTTTCAAGGCAATTTTTTTAAATATAAACTTCAACCAAGTGACCACCGTTACAACTGGCTTGAAAACGTGAGCTACGTGATCCTTTGGCGTTTGAAATAAAATAAAACCCATGAAATTATATTCATTTGACATGCTGGAAGGCACACTTTGTGACCTAAAGAGTTGTCTTCTTGTCCTTTGCGACAGTTCTGCGGTGCTTGTGGCCTCTAGGGGCGCTAGACGTGAAAAATACATGTCTAGCACCCCCTAGTGGCCAAAAAGTTCCATGGTGTGCCTTTAAAACAACAACAGCCAGTGAAGAAAATATCATGCTGAACAGCAGCCTACAAGAATGAGGCTGTATAGGCGGCAGCGGGTATAAAAGTTAACAATGGAAAAGTTTGTGACACAGAATGAAAATAAAACTAGAGTTTCGGCAACAGCAGCGAAAACCAAGACAGACAATGAACCTAATCAACCAAAAAGCCAGCCGAAAAGAAAGTATGATTTTTTTATCAGAGACAAAATGCAAACACAGTTGCATTATTATTATTTACTTACTTTTGAACAAAGTCTTATTTCATGCAAAGTGATAATACATTTGCACGTTTATTTTCTCTATTGAACGTGTTTAATGCTGTTATGTTTTAAAATAGGATGTAATTGAATACATTTCAACAGATAAAAGTAAAGCCTACTTGGTTACCATTTTGTTGAGGCGATCAGGGACAGGTGTCTTAGTGCAACTGACGATGAAAAGCATACGTTTATCTGCGAAGTTTTATGTTTGCAATGTTTTTAGTTTTCTGCAAAATACAAACCCGCTCGTATGGATTTTTATAACTCAATCTGCTGCTGCTCAGAGTTTGACGTCACTGGACGTTGCATTTATGGGCCATTGGGGTTTCATTTAAGCAACCCGAGCTGTCGAAATACACTTTTGAGTAAATCGGCAGTGGACAGGATCACACAGACCAAAACAAAAACAGACATCCTAACACACATTTCAAAAAGAGAATAACTGGCTACAGAATTGGTAAACAGATATGTGAACTTAGCATGTTTCTTAAATATCAACAAATATATTATAGTTTTTTTTAATAGTACAGTCAAATACCTACAAATAGATCCTTTATGGCAGTGGTTCCCAACCTTTTTCACTTCTTTTCACATAAAATTAACTAGAACTTGGAATGACTAAACAGATGTATTTTCCTACTAAAATGGTCAAAAAATAAGAAACATCTTGGTGTTTGCTTGTTTTAGCTTATTTTAATGCTTGTTTTGTGCAATTTTTTATAATTTTAAGTCATCTTGACATCCCCTTGGAAATCTGCTTTGGCCCCTCTGTGGGCACCGACCCCCTGGTTTGGGAAACACTGCTTTATGGTAGGTAGATTGGAGAATAAGGCTTTACTATGCGCTTTATAATTACTAATAAACAGCCAATTTGCTACTAATAAGCAACTAGTTAATAGTCACAATTGGACTCTAAACTAAAGTGTTACCATTTATTTTTTTCCAGTAAATGTATTCTCAGGGGATCAATCCCGTGACCTTTCCATTGCTAATGCAAAGAGCAACTAGAATATCTACATATTCACGTCAGCTGGTCGATATGTTTATTAACAAGGTTTAATCGCATTACAAATATTGTAGCTACCACCAATACACAAATCACAGACAAAACTCATCATATATAGACACATTCTAAATAATACTGGGTTAATTCTAATCCAGTGCTGGGTCAAAAAGCGACAAACCCAGCTGTTGGGTTAAATAAACCCAGAACATTTTTATATTTGACCAGCATAGGTTAAATTATAAACCAATTGGTTGTGTTTGTCCCTTTTTGACCCAATGCTGTGAATTATAAACAAAATGTGACAAACTGTTACTTATCTTCCTACTAAACTATTTATTATATAGTGTTAATCAAATAAATAAACAACTGAAGACAGGACATAAAACTGTTTGAACGATGGCCGTTCCATCCGAGTTATCCATGTGGTCCTGGTCATATGATATTACAATCCATCCAGATCACTGTAACACCGTATTTCCATCCAAGCCCTGGGAGCCAGTTTCAATATTATTCTGTCATTATTTATCTGGGTGATTTAAAATGTTATAATAGCATTTGCGTGGAACAGCGACGGCGACCTCCGTGTGACTGTCGTCTCGAATTCTGACACGCAGGAAAAGACGCACGGGTTAAAGATTAATAGAAGAAATGCAGTTGATTTTTGCGGCGCCTGACTTATTCATGAGGGAATGAAGGGGCTTTCGTCACACCAGAGAGACTGTGTGAGTGTGTGTGTGCGTGTGTGTGTGTGTGTGTGTGTGTGTGTGTGATTAGAGACGGCAACATAAGTGTTATCAGAATAAACGCTGCATGGAGGTTGATGTCTACGCGACTGAAGATGCTATGCCTCCATAAATGTGACCGGCATACTAAAAGGACGCTTCCAGTTAAAGCAGCCGGTCTGAACGCAGCAGGACTGCACTTAATCATGGCATTCAGCGGTCTTATTACAGAACAATTACTAAATGGCAGCCCTTGTAAATCATAAATCATTCATCAAGACGAGTCCGGGAAAATGAGTGCGGCATTTTGCAGAGTAGCGCCGATGGCGCGGACCGGCCTGCCTCATGTGTATTCATGGGCGTGTGGATAGATGCACGAAGCTGTTGCTGCCTTTATCTGTTATGGAGAGGAAAACCAGAGCCACAGAAGAGGAAGGAAACATTTTAGTGTAACTTCGATATGTGTGTCATCTGTATTCTGGTTCTGAAGACAAAGTTATGAAATTTTACATTTATGCATTTGACAGACTCTTTATCTGACTTACATTCACATTTAAAGGGTTCATTTCACAAGACGTTTTTAAGATGTAAAATAAATCTTTCAGAGTACATAAGTGAAGTTTTAGCTCAAAATACCAATACAATTTATTGTAACATGTTCAAATTGCCAAAATGTGTCATTTTTTTGGTGTGTCCTTTTAAATGCAAATGAGCTGATGATGCAAACACTGATCACCATAATGGTGGTTTGTCGAAATTGAAACTAAATTGTGCTGTCAATTATTTTCTCTATCGGCACTAAATGACAGTGCCATGGTTGGATAGTTCAGATTAATATAAAATTAATAATATCCCCTTCTGACATCACAAGGGGAGCCAAATTTCAATGACCTATTTTTTTCAAATGCTTGCAGAAAATTGTTTACCAAAATGATGCCATAGAAGAACCAGTTTTGGCTGAATGGTTCTACAAAGAACCTTCGAAGAATCTTTCTGTTTTACAAAAAGTTGTGAGAAAATGACCTTTAGACTATTAAAAGGTAAGAGAGAAATGGTTGTTGTATGATCCTTGACTGAATGGTTCCAAACAATTGCTATAAAGAACCTTTAATAGCACCTTAAGTGTGTACATACACATTCACCATAGGAGGGAATAGACTACACTCCCTCTCACAAAAACACAGACCTCATTCTGCTTTGCTCTGTTGCCTTCTGCATCTGTAAAAGTGTCATTTGACAGACATCTGTCACAGTTCATATCTCATGCGCCCCATCATCTCTCACTTTCGTTCACTTCATCTCTCGCTGTGGGCACCTCAGGCTGTTTAGCATGTGTGAGTGAGCAAAATGCTTCAGGAGGAATAGAAAGACATGATGGCCATCCAGCCAGCATCATCTTCAGAAACCTTACGGTCATAAAACACCAACACAGACAAACCACCTGAAGACCACTCAGACGAATCCTTAAGAATGTAATAGCATTGCTTATTGGACAATCCTCCAAACTTTACTATATATTTTGATGATTTTAGATCTATACTAGCACAGGGTAAAGAAAAATACCAATGAACAATCCACACCTTACGATTGAGCTCTGTAAAAGATGCACATTACAAACCATCTTCTTAAATAATAATTGTGAGATGTAGCATCCCTTAGATTCTCCAAAACATTCATTTTTTACTCTTAAATGTGTACAGCATTGGTATCAACTTGAGGAATGTAAAACAGACATTTGAAGCACTTCTAAATCCCTCAAGTTTGTTTTTCAGCTTTAGAAAACACTCAATAGGAGGGTCTTTTGTCGACACCGTGAAGACCCAGGATTACTATTCGTCCGGAGGGTCCGCTTGACGGACAAGTGAGGGATGGAGAGCTCTCTCCCCAGAGATAATGACAGTGAGCTGGCAGCTCTCAGATTGAAGTCAAGGGCCTGTGGGTACTCTGTCAAAAGAAGCAGTGGTGCTGGTCGGGCCCTGAACAGCCCTCCACAGGGGGCAGCGCTTAATTACCTCAGGCCTCGAGTCGATTCTTCAGTTAACAAAAACTAATTGGCACACTTAAAAATAAAACATGAATAACTTGTTTGGTAAATAGGAGGGAGGCAACTCAATGAAACAAAATGCTTTTGTGGCTGAAAAATCTCGATATAGCAGGGATTGAAGTTTGGCTGCGAGCGATTTCACTGAAATCTGAACTACACTTTGAAAAATAAAGATTTTTTTGTAGTACTTATGGCATTTTGGTCACAAATGCTCCTGAAATTTAAGTGGCATGACCTCAAAATATTTTTGGGAATGTTTATGCGAGTGCAAATAATTGTTGTGGTCCGACCCATTTTGATTTCTTTATGAAACGTTCATATATAACGTTTGCATAAACGTTCGCATATACTGTGGAATAATTAGCTTACGTCTTACAGACCAATAAAACTTTACAGGGATAACTAAGTTTCGTGCTGTTTTTAGCATCAGAGGACACGAATACATAAAGTTCATATTCAGAGTTGCTGTCAGAGTTCAAGCAGATTTGATATTTTTTATTGAGAAATGCGATTGCCAAAAACACACACACAACCCATCAAAATAAAAGTCTGTTTAACGTAATGTTTAAGTTGACAAAAATATATATTTCTATTGTACTGTATTGTTTTTACTTTTAAAATAATACAAATAATGTTTTAATTTTGCTAGTGCTCCTAGATTTAATATTTTGGAGCACCAGTGCTACCTACTAAAAAAAGATAATTTCAAGCCCTGACTTAAGGTAAGGACAGAAAAATATATGGGGGAGAGAAAGGTACGGAATTGGTACAGGACCTCGAGCTGGCATACGGACTCGGATCGCCGAAAGTGCATCTGCACGATATGTCAAAGCATGCCATTACACCATCGGCTCTGACAAAATATAATATTTTGATTCAAAATTACAACGGCACATAGTTACACAAGTAAGTATGAGGGCACAAAATAAAACGTGAAGATTTTTTTAATGTGAAGTGCTGCAAACTAAGTGCTCTTTCACCATACAATATAGTTCTCATTTTTTGTCCCCTTGAAAAACCCCCCCACTCTAGCCCAAACCATGAAAAGACCTACTTTCACTAAAAGGATTGTTTTTACTAAAACATTTTTAGTATACACATAACTATGGTATCTTTAGAATGACGACACTTTGAGCTTCATTTTCCAGGTTTGACAATTATTTTAAGTTTAACAATTAAAGTTAGAGACATTGGAATAAAAAAATGTTTGCATAACATCTTTTTATTACTAAAAATCTTAATTATAAATGTGTGTGAAACCTAGAAATGCAATGATCCCAAAGCCACAAGTCAAAAGAAGTTATGTTTCACGTTTGAGGTCAATAGGACCAAAAATTATGTTCTTGCAAGGGTTTTTGTAAGACTAGTGCCTTTTCTAAGTGCCAGTCAGCTCCAAAATAAAAGTCTTTTGTTTACATGCATACAAGTTTGTTCTTCTTATTATTTATCCTTATGTTAGTGTATAAAATGCAGTTTACACACCAGGAAATAAAACGTCACACAAAGATCGTTGGATTCGTTATCTAATTAGCTACACGTTCTGTCTATCAATATTTTCCATGAAGTCATTGGAGGAATGAGCGAGTCAGATGACGTCATGATATTTGACAGCGTTGTTTGGATATTATGTATTATACTCCCGCCTACTTATAGAAACAAAGTCTGACCACGGTTTGTGTGTTTAGCGCAGTGTTTCCCATACATTGATTTATTTGTGGTGGCCCACCACAGAATCAACACTGGCCCCCACAAATAGAATTTTCATGATTCCCATTTACATTTTTATTTCACTATTTAAAACAGCTTAATTCAGCTTAAAATATAATTTGATATATAATACAGATCAAATACAGATACAGATCAAAGAGTAGAAATGAAAAATATTTCAGGTGCCAACACTAGATCAAACTCAAACACAACATGATGACGTCACATATATGCTAATAAGCGGGTGACGTCATCACCACCACAGTCTCCTCAAAATCCTGTGGGAAACACTGTAGCGGAACCTAAAGTGTAATCTCATATTCAGTGTTACGACGTAAATAGTCCTCAGATTGACGTTCATGCGAAATCTGATGTAAACAACAGACTACATATCTATATTTCATGGATTATAGGCATTTGTGGGAAAAAATGGTCATTGGATGTATTCTATTAGACAGTTTTAATGCGTTATTCACACATCTAAAACAAACTAGATTCGACTTGCGATTGTTATATCAACACAAATGTAAGAAGTTACGTTTATATTTTGCATGTTGTCATCTGGACTTCTGTCACAAAATACTACATTTATGATACTAGAGCATCTGTATCTCAAAACAGAGACCATACACTGATGCTACACCCGTAGACCTTTTAAACAATGTACAGTTATGTTAATATTAATAATGTCTGTAGACAGTAGGCTAAATAGATATTATTAGCAGCGTTAAAAAAACTGACGTCATCCCATCCATGAATAAGTGCGTGTCGAGAGGTTAAAAAATCTCCACGTTTTGTTTTTGTACCCCCTTACTTACTTGTGTAACAGTCTTTAAATAAAACATGGAAGTGTTTTGTGGCTTCTAAATTCATCCCTGTTTGGATCCTAAGGAATTAATGGGGCTAGGCTAAATGTTAACACATTCACGACGTGCTGTACAAAGATTAAGTACACGCATTAAATAAAGATAGATATGTATTAATGCATCTAAGTTGATGTAAAAACATAAAAAATATTGAAAAACAGTGGGGTTTTCCTTTAAACATGTACAGTATGGCATCGTGACAAATAACCCTTTATTGTAAAGACATATTTCTATGTTAGCAAAATGTTTTCTGATATAATAAAACAAAAAATGTCAAAAAAATATGTAAAAAGTCCTTGAATTGTCTGACCAAATGTTGTCAGTAACAAACAAGCAGCTTTTGCAATCTTTTAAACCTTTATTTTTGTTTTTGATTTCAGTCACTTACATCGCACAAAAAGCAAACAAAAATTGTTGTTTTCAACACAATCAACAACATAACCTAAAGCTACTAAACCCTACCTCAAAGAGAAAACACTATACCAGCTGGCTTCAGCAACAACAACCATCACCACCACCACCACGATAAAGCCCTTCCTCACTTGCGTTTTAATAATTCTTCAGAGCTTCTAATTAGTGTAATTAATTCAGTTTAATGAGCCCTCTTCTCTCACGCGACACCCTCTAAATCATGTCAAGACCACTTTAGAAGAAAACCGCACGGGCACTCACGCCTAATATAGGTTTTCACAATGGCATTAATCCACAGGCGATGCTGTCGTCCGTGAGAGCTTCGTGGAGATCATGGTCTGAGAGCTTCCACTAAACACGTGACGTCACGCCAAGCCGCTGATAGTCTTCATTAGAGTCCTGTCTCAATTAGTTTGGCTAATGAGCGTGTTGGTTGTAAGCAAGCGTTTCGGCTGGTGAAGACTAATTCTTAATAGGCAACACTTCATGTCAGGTTCTGCTTTAGTTCCTCTGTGCTACTCTTATTCGTTAACCTACCCACTAGCAGATTTTTTCTTGTCATCTGCGCTTCTCAAGTTTTCTTTTTTTTTACGTCCGTCTTGTCTTTCTTTCTCGAGCAGCTGGGGTTGTGTAACAGAATGAAAAGAGCAACTTCATCTGCATTCTGAGCCTTCAGGCTCGACTCGCATCGACTACAAAACACTGAATGTGACAGACCAAACAATTCAAAAAGGCCACTGACAGACATCACAGGAACTTAAACACGAGTGTCTATCTAGGAGATAAAGCTCTGCTACTGTATGTCATCTCCAATGATAGACTAGATGATAAACTAATCAACTAAACAGATCGCACAATATAAGCACTTTCTTTAAACCATTTCGGTGGGAAAACACGTCTATAAACGTTAATGAACAAAACGGATAACTCTGGATCTGATTTAATGAGTCGTTTTTAAATGCATAAACACACACATCACACTATATAAATGTGTCAACCTGCCATGTTTTTTGGTTGTAAACCGTCATCAGTTCGGTTAATAAATTTTATTACTTGAAGATAAAATTTGTGTACTGACTATTTATTGAACGCTGCCACATTTTAACTGTTTTTTAGCTAAGAAAAGCAATATTACTGCCATTTTACCATGGACTGTTAACTAAGCAAGACCATCACCTGAGGTAAAGATGTGACCCTGTCTGTGAAATCCAGTTCTCAACTCATTTTAATTTCAATCTTTGACATGATTTTCCTCAGTCAATATTAAAGATATCAAGGTTATATTTTTACACATTTATGTAGGATGATTTTATGTAAAAAACAGTAAATTATAAAGAAATGACTTCACAGGCAGGGTCACAAACTGACATTTACATGTATTCATTTAGCAGATGCTTTTATGCAAAGTCTTTTACAAATGAGAGACCATTTAACATTTTGTCTAAAATAACAGCTTACTGCATTAGCAGTTTTTTTTAAACGACTTTTAATCTGGGTTGTACAGACCTTTAACTCCAATAAGATGTGTACATGATGACATCATCACAACAAGCCACATCACAAGGTTGGCTAATGCAGGTCCACAGACTCATATATTACTCTATAAATTAGCTCTGGAGGGCGGGCAGCTAATAAAAGTACGAGAACAAAACCAAACAATATTCAACGCACTTAAGGGCGAAACACACGTTTATCTCTGATCACTTGCATATTTAAGGTGGGTAAAAAAACTGATCAAGAGAGCTGAGAGTTGCCAGATGACCATAATGATAAATCAGCATGGCTGCGAGTGACGCAAAGAGCCAGCGATCAGACCCAAGAACGCTTATCTTCATAATGCCTTATACGATCGATCTGGGAACACCCTTTACCCTGTATAAGAGACAGGCAACCACTCCTCCTTTCTTACAGATCATGGATAGTAAGGCTACATCCGAAATCACATACAGTATGTACTGATTTAGATGAAGTAGCTACTCATCGACCGTTTAAGCAGTAGGTCCTGTATAGTATGAATATGGATAGTATGAATATATTCGGATGTACTATGTCCGCCATGTTGATACATCACGAGACATCCGTCGGCATAACAACAAGTTAGTCGTTCACTAGGATGAAGTTAAACTAGCGCAATTTAAACACAAAGAAAACCTCTTCAGGGGGATCATGGGATAGTAATGTGTTTATCGAATGAACGCTTCATGAACTTGGCAGAAGTCTTCAAGGTACTTTCACTACCGTTTTTCGAAAACCATGAATTTGGACATACTACACACCTCGCCTACTGCTTTTCGCCTACTAAAGAGTATGGATGTAGGCAGTTTTGGACGCAGCCTAAGGGGCCATTCACATATCGCGCCTTTTGCTCTCTCAAGTTCGTTATTTCAAATGTACGCACGCTATATGCACGCTCATAATTGAAGTGGTGCAGGCGGTGCGTCCTTCTCGTTTTTTCAGTTAAAAACATCTCAACTTTTCAGAATGCCGCAAGCGCACCGCAGGTCATGTGTCAAGAACCTACGAGCCTAGCGTTTACAACGTGTTTTTAGGGGCGACATGTGAACGGCCCCCCAAGACTTGCCCAGATAAACTCCTAAAAGATCACCGTTATAATATTGCTTCAATGTTCTTAGGACTATCAAAGGCCTCCATAAGTGCATCATTTCAAAGACATGGAGGCAAAATCAGTCAGCCTGCCAGAGCCGGTTTAGCCGGATTGTTTGGATACAGCAGACGTCGGAGAGAGATTAGCACAGCCTTACCTCCACAGGGAATCTCCTGCCATTGATGCTGTGCTCCGAGCCGTCCGAACCGTTGCTCTGGCCCCAGTGAAACTCCACCTTTTCGGCTTTGAAGCGGCCCGGCAGACCCGCCCCTCTCACGAAATAATCATCCTTTAGGAATATGGCCACTACAAGGTGAAAAGAAAGGAATAAGTAGGAGAAACAGTGAGATAAGGACTGCTCAAGTCATGTCGGCTGGGTAAAAAAAAACGCATAAGTTGTACCTCTGTGTTTGAAAAAATTTGGGAAATTCGAGAAAGAGAATTGAGTTTGGAGGACACTTTTTAAGATTTATTCATTTAGCATCCTTAGGGACAATGAATATTACACGCAGTTTCTTCCTGCTATTTCTGTTGCCCTCAGAAGGCAAGGTCTCAAATGAAGCAGTAATTTGGCAGAGGGAAGACATCTTCCCCTTTCAAATTGCTTTCCTGATTCCTTTTGTTATTTCATAAAACTGGAGCCCTAATAAAAAGGAAGAATTGATAGCAAAAGCTCTTCTCCCGAAAAGCATTTAGATTCACAAATTGGCCTTCCGCAACAGGACCGGACTTTAATTAATGGGTACAACTTTAAATAGCATGGCCTTTGTCAGACAGATTTCCTTTTCTGATTGAATTTCGAAGTGATTTTTACTTTCCTATTGCCACGAGAGACTTGTGTCCCATTTAAAAGCTCGGCTTCACTGAAACCTCACTTGTAATCTCACCGGAACAGGCTTGTGTCCAACCGGCGAGATATTGAAGCAATCAACTGGTGGCAGTCTGATTCTGTCGCCACAGCAACGTGAAGTGAGCCTAAGGTGCCGGGGGCAAAAGTAAAATGAGAGAACATACCCTTGTGCACATACAGTACACGACTGGGGGAAAAACCAACCATGTTCTCATTCCTTCTTTGGACTTTCTTTTTGTTGTTTGGTTTTTTGTTGATTTTTCAACATAATCCGACATGAGAGAGGCAGAACCGGTTTCATTAGTTATTCAAGCTCTGAGCTTCATGAGCATTAACAAACAGGCAGGAATTAGACGGCTAAGCCAGCAGGACCTTTGAACAGCAACGTGTGAAAACCGGGATTCGGCTGCCAGGAAATCCTTGATCAATGCAAATGTTTCTTCAAGGTTCCCAGATCTCATGAATTTCTTCAAGTTTAATTTGGCGGCAGTCTATGAGAATTTTGTTCGCTGCATCGGACAGGCCAACAACACACGCACATACACAATTGTAAACAGGGACTGGTATTAAAGGAATATTGCATTTTCATAACAAAATCGGATAATTTATCCCCCCCCAAATATCATCCAGAATGTTTGTCTTTCTTTGTTCAGTCCAGAAGTTTGAGGAAAACATTACAGGATTTTTCTCCATATCGTGGACCTTTGTAGACCTCAACAGTTTACAGTTTCAATGCAGCGTCAAAGGGCTCTAAACGATCCCAACCAATACATAAGGGTCTTATTTGGCGAAAAAAAGTACTTTTAAACCACAACTTCTCATTTTGCACTAGCCGTGTGACGCACCAGCGTGGCCTTACATATTGCATGACCTTTCGATGTAATTACATCATATCACGTATGTAAAACTACCACTAGTGTTTACAAGTGTGGAGAAATAAGACTGTTCAGACGTTGTTGTTTAAGGGAATGATACTAAGTAATGTCTTTGTGTCAGTTTATTTTTTTTAAATGGTCCGTGTGCGTTTCACATATGTAACACTTGACCTTTTGACTTGATTACGTAATACGTAAGGTCACGCTGGCGCATCAAGCTGGCGCATCACGCTGGCGCTTCACGCGGAAAGAAGTTGTGGTTTAAAGAGATAGTTCGGCCAAAAATATTAAACCCATGATTTACTCACCCCCAAGCTGTCCGAGTTACATATGTCCATCGTTTTTCAGACAAACACATTTTCGGATATTTTAGAAAATGTTTTAGATCTTTCAGTTGATTAAATG
Organism: Paramisgurnus dabryanus; assembly: GCF_030506205.2. Lineage (NCBI taxonomy): Eukaryota > Metazoa > Chordata > Actinopteri > Cypriniformes > Cobitidae > Paramisgurnus > Paramisgurnus dabryanus. Next base: position 26,437,606 of record NC_133350.1, on the reverse strand, counting down.
TAAAGTTACGGGGTCCACGACCTTCAAGTCCAAAAAAAGTGCGTCCATCCTTCACAAATTAAATCCAAACGGCTCCAGGATGATAAACAAAGGTCTTCTGAGGGTAATCTGCGCGGTGTTGTTGTAGAAATATCCATATTTAAAACTCTATAAACGTGAATAACTACCTTCCGGTAGCGCTGCCATCTTAGTCGCGTCCGCATTCAGGATGAGAGCTTACGCAGCCTACGGAGGCTACTCTGCTGCTGCTCTGTGCCCCCGCCCTTCGAATTTGTCATACGTCACTAAGAAAAGTGCGTACACTACGCTAATACTCTCTCCTGAATACAGAGGAGTCTAAGATGGCGGCGCTACCGGAAGGTAGTTATTTTCATTAATAAAGTTTTAAATATGGATATTTCTACAACAACACCGCACGGATTATCCTCAGAAGACCTTTGTTTATCATCCTGGAGCCGTTTGGATTTAATTTGTGAAGGATGGACGCACTTTTTTTGGACTTGAAGGTCGGGGGCCCCGTAACATTACATTTAATCAACTGAAAGATCTAAAACATTTTCTAAAATATCCGAAAATGTGTTTGTCTGAAAAACGATGGACATATGCAACTCGGACAGCTTGGGGGTGAGTAAATCATGGGTTTAATATCATTTTTGGCCGAACTATCCCTTTAAAGTAAGTTTTCTTTTTTTTGCCGATAATGGCGTTTCGCTAGATGAGACCCTTATGCCTCAGTTGGGATAATTTACGGTACATTTACACGGAGCATAAGCGTTAACGCTTGTCTGAAGCGTGGCCAACAGCCAATCAAAGTCGCCGCAACACATGCTCTGGTCTTTCATAAACGTATTTGGTTGACTCATGCTCGTGTGGCAGGAGCGTCGCTGAAGCAGCAGTGCTGCGATCGTTTCGGTGTCGGTTCCATTTTTGCTGCGCTGCTCACGCTCAATTAAAGTGACAGTGCATTGTTTATGCTTTAAATGGTCGTGGATTGACGCGAAAAAGTGTAATTTTACCAAAAAAATCATAAATGTGATGCCAAGTGTGTTTCAAACAGTCATGACTTTGGGCAATTTAAAAGGAAGCAATCAATATTTTAAAACGCAGAAGACTGCGCTGTCATTCACTGTCTGCCCAGCACTAAATGAGTTCTCCTCATCTATAATCTTCAGAGAAATAGATACATCTATAAATCTATGCTTAAACTGTTGAAGGGAAACACGATCGACTGCTTCATGCTGTCAATCACTGAGTGAATTTTTTTATTCTATCGTTAAACTTCAGAGAAACAGATTTTATAATGTACCATGGGCTTTTTATGTCTATAATTGTGTATTGTGTCTATATCTGTCATTACACGGACCAGAACAGCATGAAAACAATGTGGGTTAAACAAATCACAGTTATATAAATTACATTGACCGTCAAAATACGTCTTGAAGAGGTTTTGCTCATAAATGCATGTAAAATGTGAACTTGAGATTTTTATACTGTTATTAAACTGCACAGAATGTGCTGCAAACGCAGCCGGTGTGAAAGCACAATGGCCACGCGGAGCAAACGCTCTCCTCACACGCTGCTCAAGCTACACATACGCGCTGCTCACGCTTGCGGTGTGAAACCGCCGTTAGAGCCCTTTGAACCTGCATTGACACTGCAAACCATTAAAGTCCACTAAGGTCTATTACATCCTTGAATGTTTTCCTCAAAAAACGTAATTCCTTCTCGACTGAACAAAGAACAACAAACATCTTGGATAACATGGGGGTAAGTAAATTATCAGGATTTTGTATTGAAAGTGAAGTATTCCTTTGGTCAATCGGATCCTCCCATGTAACATCCTCGATTTCACACCTACAGTATCCCGTTCCCGAACATTCCTAACGAGAGCTGTGCTGGGAAAGTGGAAAGGTCAAGGGTCACTTGACATTGTACTCCTTCATAGAGAAAATGATTTTGAAAAATGATCGAATCATGCATTATTCATAGGTGCTGGGGTCTTGTAGGTTTATTGTGTCGTCCTGTTCCAGGTGATTATTTCACTGATAAAACGCTCACGTGTCAGTTATAAATAGCAAAGCAGTTCTCCATTATTCATGAAACTACAGCGGGACATTTGTCTTTCTCCGTTCAGATTATGTTTAAGCTGGAAAATATGTTTATTTTTAAATAAGTTTATTTCTTCAATATGTTCAGCTGCTGTATAGCTTAATGGTGCAGGACTGTAGCATAAAAACTTAATTCTGGTGTCAAAGTTCAGGAGGGAGATCATATCATAAAAATGTAGTAGAGAAATTGAGCGTGAAGGTATGAAAGTTTGAACATCCATTCAGTTTAACTTTATAATTTATATGAGTAAGACTGCAGAAACCGGCAGTCTAGCGCATGCAGGTGACTCAGGTTTGAGTCCTGCCAGCAACATATCATGCTTCTATTTATCCTCTCTATCATAATAAAAATAAAAACAAAATTTACTCCGCATTACAAAAAAAAAATTATATTTATTATTAAAAAACGTATATTGTCAATAATGTTGTCACATGGGGTACTTTCAACACTCATAAGGCAATTGGTACATATGGACATTTTGAATGATTTGTCTTGACCGCTGTCACATTGAGGTTTCGTTATTGTATTTTGTAAGATAATCGTATGTTTTTTGCACGATTAACTTCGTACTTATTCTTATGAATTAGCCAACTCGTAAAATCTGTACCATTTGCTATGAGATAGCGTTGAAAGTACCCTCCATAGTACCACATTATTGACTTTTTTACTTTTAGAGTACTTTTACATGTACCGCATATGTTTAGCTTTTACCGCATTCTGTTTAAACATGACAGGCCTTAGTCCCAATCCACATTTACGATAAAAAAGACTAGATATTCTGTCAAATAAACGAATTTATGTTTCCCGTTAAAAATGCTTTTTGTGTATCTCTGTATTTACCGGTTTTGCCTGTGTTCTTCATCGACGTCTTATTGGACGACTCCGCGTCGAACCCGTCCAACGTGAGTTCCTGGTACTCCATCGAGACCCTAGTATCATGGTCGGCTATATTGATCGGCGATTGGTTCCTCTCCTGACACTCAGGAAAAGCATTCGCCCACCCTGTATCTGGTCCATACGTCCCTGCAGGACAGAAAGACAGTAAATCAATGGATCATCACAATACAGACAGAAGCTGAGCGGCTCCCAGACTCACTTTGTTCTTTATGAATGTCAGTCAAAACAAGCCTGAGCTGTCCTGGGACGGCTGTCTGCATCAGGCAAACTGAAAAGCTTGATGAATTGATAAAGCAGTCACTTTAATCTGAGATCTTTGAACCACACAGACTAATGGGTTGTTCACACATACTGTGATTGCATCTCGGGAGGTCGCAGATGGGCTGTATTGCTTTTTTTAGTGGGCAATTCTACTGCCGGGTGTTGTGATGGACTTCACAACTGGTCAGGACTGCAGATGTGATCACAAATAGGATGCTTACCAGGACAAAAACTTATCTTTTAAAGGTGCATGGTGTAACTTTTAGAAGGATCTCTTGACAGAAATGCAATATAAGCTACATAACTATATTTTTAGTGGTGTATAAAGACCTTACATAATGAACTGTATTGTTTTTATGTCGTTTTTATCTATATACACCGCGGGTGCCCTTACAAGGAAGTCGGCATTTCGCACCACCGTGTTTCTAAATGCACAAAGCACGTTTTATCACTACGATGACGTGTCTGTCCTGTGGCGGCTAATGTAGCTTCTCTATGTGTTTCGAAAGCAACGGGTGAGCTGTGGACTGAGCCGTTGGTTGCAATTCACAGTCTCACTGCTAGATGTCGCTAAAATCTACACACTGGTGCTTTAAAGGTGCTCTAAGCGAATTGACGCGTTTTAGACCATAAAACATTTTTTGTTAAATACAGCAAACATCTCCTCACTATCTGCTTGCTGCCTGTCTGCTGATCAAATTGTAAAAAAATGCGATCTCTCTAGACAGCCCAGACTTCACAAACGGCAATAACAACACAGTGGCCAAACCTACAAACAGAAACCATAACAAAGTTTTCCAGCCAATAAACGACAAGAAGGATTTGGGGGTGGGGGTTGGACGCGTTCATGAAAGCACGGAAGGTAGGGGGAGGAGTTAGCTACGCTCCGTCTGTTTGAAAACAAATCAAACGTCAACAAAAACTAACGTCTCGCAGATTCGCTTAGAACGCCTTTAAAGGGGACATTTCGCAAGACTTTTTTTAAAATGTCAAATAAATCTTTGGTGTCCTCAGAGTAAGTATGTGAAGTTTTCGCTCAAAATATTATATAGATCATTTATTATAACATGTTAAAACTGTCACTTCGTAGGTGTGAGCAAAATGCAAATGGGCTGATCTCTGCTGGATACTGCAGATTAAGGGGCGATATTATCCCCTTCTGACATCACAGGGGCTTCCAAATTTCAATGACCTATTTTTCACATGCTTTCAGAGAATGGTTTACCAAAACTAAGTTACTGGTTTGATCTTTTTCACATTTTCTACGTTGATAGAGGCACTAAGGACCCAATTATAGCACTTAAATATGAAAAAAAGAAAGATTTTCATGAAATTTACAAGGAAAAATAAAGAAAACATTGTTTGGGTGAGTGAATGAGGACAGAAGTTGAATTTATTTCAAAGCATCAACAATTGTTTAATTTATCAAGGACAAATGTTTTATTTGTACTGTCAATAAATCACATTTGTGATTCACATACTAAACAAAAAGTCCTTTAAATTGCCAAATTCAGTTTAAATTGAAACAGTGCGTAACAACAATCACAAACAAGATTAAAGATAGTATAATCAATACACAAATCAAACTCACTTTGTCCACTCATCATTTTTTTATTATATCTCTGTATGTGATTACATCAGCAAGCAAGCAATTTTGAGTTTAAAATATGTCTAATAGCCGTCCAAACACAGCCCAGACATCTAATCTAAAAAACAAGGTGTATAACCATCGCCCAAAAATAAATACAATAAATGAATAAATGAAACTAAACACCTTGTAATCAATGTTGACTTACATGATGAAATATCAGACCAAATTCAAAATTATTTTGGTTTGAAGTGAGTTACTAATAGCCTGACTATATCCTAGACATTGACATGATTGCTATCGCTATATAGGATATCTCACAGGATCATGCGACCTCCATATCTTCTCTCTTATTGGTCGTCACCGCATCACATAACTGCTCCTTTTGCACAAATCAAACTTTTCTAACCTTTTGCAACGTGCCCCCATCGTTGATGCGTCACAAGAAATCCCCAAATCTCATCGATAATGAATGAATGACTTCAGGCGGACATGTTTTTCATATCCACGTAAATAATTGTGTGGCACTCAGCGAAGACAAATACGGAACGAATCAATGTCGAACAGACCCACATCGTCTCATAAATAATAAAGTATATAGATACTTTTTATTTCAGCGCACAAAATGAGACAAGCAAACATAACAAGGATATTTTAAGAGTCCATTAAACCCCTTAGTACGCTTAGAGGCGCCTCTTTGCCTTCACTTACACTGCTGCTGCCAAATCATAAATGCACCTTTCAGTGCAATAAACACATGCTGATGAGACACGGTATTGCCAAAGAGTTTGAAGCAACCGTGTTTGAGTGTTCTCAGACTCGCTGAGAGGTGAGCCGTGATCCACAAACATCTAAATAGAAAGTCCATCCCTAATTGAAAGCAATCCTCAGCTACCTGCCATTTAGATGAATCTGTCCACAATTACCCTTGCCCTGCGTGCATCCGGACCAATCCGAAATGCGTATTTCATCGAATTAGGATTCATCCTTCTGCTCTCAGTCCAGCCTCAGGGCATATTGATTCGACAGGTCTGGGTTTCATATGGAGTGGCAGAGTGCTATAGATCCAGGCAGGGCTGCTGGGTAATAAAAGAGAGCGAGGGCTCGCGTGTGAAAAGATTACTCACTCTTTAATGCAGCTCTAACGCGGTTACGAAAACTGCACACGCAAACTTAATCCCAACCGCACCTCAGGATACGCACAGCTCAGACAAGAAAAACAAAAGTTTGAATACATAACCCTGTGCCTCCGAGCAGAAACACAAAGATCGGTGCTTTGTATTTTTTATTTGTTTTGCTAGCTTTATGAAATTATTTATTTTGTACGTTTCTTTGTTATTCGTGGGTCATTTGTTGGTTTCTAGGCCAAAAATACACTTCAAGTAAGGTTTCTGTTGTGCGAAACATATCTAACGTAACTTTTCTTAGTGTTGCCACAAGGGCCGCTATAACGCGTTAGCATAAACTTTCTTGTTCCAGGGTTGGTTTCGTCTTTCTGTTAAACTACCGTCATGACAAATCATCGGGTTGTGTGTCAATTCACTACAAAATTAAGTAAAAAGTACACTGCACCACTGGAGATCTTCATAGCTAGCCCATTGTTAAACAATGTTTCAGTGCAATAAAAGAAATGATGGTGCGTTCAAGCCATGTCGGAAATAACGCAATTTATGAGATGAACACGCATAAACATCACAAAGTCATAAACACGAGTGGGAAACTCAAGAAGTGTGTGCCAGTAGTAGGATTTCCATCAAAACGTAAAGCAAATCTTTTCAAAATATGCACAAAAAAACAAATGTGAAATAGTTGCGTTTCCATCAAGTTGTTTGAACGAGTAACAGTGGTATTGGTAACCTAGTAACTAACAGTAAATAAAACAAGCCATGCTTAGAAAATGGAGACAGGACTGAATTTAGTTAAGATTGGGCAAGTTATACATTTCTTAGCAGTGCAGCTTGTGATTGCCAAATTGAACGCAGTGCGCAGAAAAATGCAGAATATTTGATGCACTGTTCCGATGACAACGTCAGCGGAAACAGGTCATTTTAATTAAATACATGTTTTTTATTTATATAGTGCTTTTCACAATTGTTAATTGTTTCAAAGGAGCTGTCTCATGGGTTAAATGTTCGCAAAGTCAGAATTTATTCTGCAAATACGTTTCCCATCTCCCATTATTCGCATTTGCGCAGTCAAAACTAGCTCAAGTGAGCGTAAAAACTTTTTTGCGAATTAAGGGATTTTTACTAAAAACGATGTTGTGAGGTCGTGCGTCAGTTTGAGTTGTAGTTCAGTAATGGCAGCAGAGAAAGACGTAAGAAAAGCTTTTCGGTCCGTTGTTACAAAACTGCCGAATATACAGAAGTTAAAGCCGGAGCAAGAACAATATGGTAACACTTTATTTCGATAGTCCACTTTAGACATTTTACTGATTATAAGAAACTTTGCAACTACTTATCAACTACTTATCAACTACCAATCTTTAGATAATTAGTAAACTGTCTGCTTAAAATCTACTAACACTTGATTGCGATGATATCTCAACAGACATTCAACTGTCTAGAAGTATCTTTGCATGTGCATGTCAACTTATTCCACTAACCCAAACCTCTTCCCTAACCCCAACCCTTACAGTCTACTAATACTCTAATGACAGTTAGTTGACGTATAGTTGCAAATTATTGAAAGTTAGTTGACATGTAGTTGCAAAGTTATTTATAGTTAGTAGAATGTCTAAAGTGGACTATCAAAATAAAGTGTAACCAACAATATTTGCTAAGTTTTGTTGGTCTGATCATTCGGACTTGTTTTTTCCGGCTGGTTTCGGCGCATGATATACATCACGACCACACATTAACGGTTGCCTATGGCAGATCCTAAGTGACTCTGGGCAGATCCAATAGTTTTAAACTTCAACAGAGGACCCTGCTTAACGGAAGTAACGCTTTGCAATGGAGCGTGGCCAGACTCTCTGTACAAATGAAATGAATGTACGAGAGTCTGGTGCGACCAGGCTAGATCGAATTGGTACTCGTGACATATTAATTCACATCATACAGTAGGTACTGTAACTAAGGCAGTTTAACAGTTTAACAAAAACCTTGCAAATTAATAGTTTGTCGACATCTTTATAGTTTGCTTCATTAAAAATCCAAAAATAAATGAGAGATGTTTTCTTAATTCTTTAGTAACTCCAAAAGCACATCTAAGTATGTAAAACATGACTGGATGCGGCACATAACCAAGAATATCCCAAACAGCAGACGACTCCAGGCAGACGGATCTGCTGAAATCGACGCGGATCCTGCCCGGAGTCATCTGTTGTCTGGGATGTGTGTACCCATGTCTGTTTTTAATGTACTCCATGTTTTGTCTGCCCATGTTGCTTATGGCTTGACCAGCTGTCTCTTAATGTAGCCACCAATTAATCAATCAATCAAAAACTCAGGTGGGTAGTATAAGATATCCACCTGAGGACGAAAGGAAATTTTAGTCTCTCCAACATTAAATGATTGTGAGGGACCTCGGCAGCCTTCTGTTTTCATTTACTCTTCATTTTCCCCTCCAGACAGAAAGAGAAGAAGCGCTGACCAGGTGTCAAATCAACATTTCATTCACCTTTGACCCCTCACTCAACTTGATCAATACTTCCTCTGTTCCTCGGTTCCTTCTTAACCTCGTTGTGAGAGAGAGAAGGAGGCTTTGATAGACCTTCTGAAATGAGATTACGTCTCGAGGCACAAAAAGTTAACGTTCCTGCAAGAAAGCGAAATGCGCTTTCAGCATTGATTCACTCGCTTCTTGATCTTTAAGAGGGTTTTCAGAAGGTTTCAGGTGAAGATCTGAGATGGAGACATTTAGGACTTAATCCAGTTCTCGGTTTCAGTTTGCTAAAAGCCAGTTTACAGGAACTGCTTGCACATATCAAATGAAGGTAAATAAGATGAAAAAAAAGAGTGAATTGTAGAGGTGGTTAGATGGAGTACTACAAAATTTCAGGGATTTAAAGTGCACCTATTTTGTTGCTCAAAAACAACATTTTTTTGTGAATTTGTTATAATGTGTTCACATGACACATTATTTTCCCCATACCATAGATTTTTGTAGAACCACATATTCTGCTTTTATCAAACTCTCTGATATTGTACAAAACTCATCAATCTGAAAAGCTCTGTGTCCCTGATTGGTCAGCTAATCTGTACGTTGTGATTGGTCTGAATACCTCTGACGTCAGCCGGAAATGTGATGCTCATTACCATGTTTGAAAGATTCGCTCACAATGCAATGCTAACAGGAGTTAACTTACAGGCTGTGAGTCCGAAGCGGGAGGAATTATGATAATGTCGGCCTTTACTACATCACCAATCCCAGGAAGTAAACTGTTGCCTACAATCCGTGTGTTTGTTGTAGTCCAAGAAAAGAGATTGACTTTTACTTTGGGGTTTGTAGCTTTTGCATATGGTTACCATGTACTAAAACACACTTAAACACCAAAGCAAAGCAAAATTGTGAATCTGACAATAGTCCCGCTTTTAAAAAAAAGTATGTGCCTGCTAAACCAAGCATCACATAATATCGCCTATTTTCTTTATTCAAATTGACAAAACAAAGATTGTGTGGCTTGTTGCTAAGATTCCTGTTATGTTATGTTACATATACTTTACAGTTATGTACTTTAAAGAAAGTTTGCTATAATTTATATGTACACTGTAAAAAAAGTTGGTTAAAAAAAACATGTATCTTTAAATTTTGGGTTGAACCAACACATTTTATTTTGTTATAAATGATATGTAATACAACAAAACTTGACTACATCTTCAGTCCTATTGGTACTTCCACATTGTGTCACTGCTCATTTGCATACCCCTGATTGTAAAGGCGGCAAACGTCTTTGATACGCTTTGTCGCTCTAAATTGCCGTTATTCTAAACGTCAGAAAAGATAAAAATCTAGAGTTCAATCTAAAAGTGAAAAATAAAGAAAGACGGACTGTCAGTCAGAAATAAACAAATCTTGCGGCTTCTTTGAGCACGTCACAGAGCGTGAAAGAAAGATTTCTCACCCTTAACCAAAGACAGAGAGAAAAAGAGCTTTGTGAATTATTTTCATGTCTTGCCCTTTCAGAATCGCTCCAAAACAAGATGCACCACTCAAAAATTCGTCTGACAAGTACAATCCTGCCCTCGTCGAAATGCGTTAAAGGCAGACGGTGAAGCAAAAAGTCCTTTTCCACTAATGCAGCCGTTCTCATGCATATTTTACTGCGAACCGTCTCAAAATCTCTCGCTAGCCGATATGACCTATAGAGAAGGTTACAATTGTAAGTAAACCTTGATGCTACGTTTGACCTAGCGAAGACAAAGGCTGTTCAATCGACTAGCATCAAATTGCACATCGGTGTGAAGCTCTGACTTTAAAATACACAGAAAGCGGTGCTGATGGTGTTATATGCGACACAAACAAAAGCACGGTTGTGAAAGAACATCTAAGGAGCATTTACGAGATGCTTGCCCAATGGCGGCATTGTGACACGGAAAACAAACACGCTTTTGGAAAGTCGGAAGGAAGGAACAAAGGAAGAGAGGGAGGGAGAGAGAGAGAAAGCAAAAAATTGGGGAATATCTCCTGTGGTTTCTCTTATAGAAGTTGTCTATCATCTGTCAAACATTGCTCTCTCTCTCTCTCTCTCTCTCTCTCTCGCTCTCTCTCTCCTGCAGATGCATTAGGGACAGGGGTCGTAAACGCAGGGACACATGTGTCGCTAGTGTTTCTGGATTTACTGGGCTTGAATCCATCAGGCTTTGCGGCTGCCAGTGGACGCCGAGACAGAGAAAGGTGCTATTGTGGCTTTGTTAGTCTCTTTCAAACAGTGCTCAGCTGTCTGAAACGCACACACAAAACCTCACTCTACCCACACTAAAGCAAACCTTCGCAGAGAGACAAGATTTCACAGCGTGCTTCAAAAACACTGGCGACTTTGACACTAAAAGTGGACGTCCAAATTGAAACTGCAGATATTGAAACTATTTCACACAAAAACGGGGGCTTTTAATCTTTATTGACCCGGAGACACCCCGGACAGACTCTTATGAAACACAAAGCTTGATTTCATCTGTAATACCGTATAATAACTTTCATTAATGACATTTACACACATTATTAAGCGACATTATGAAGAGATTAGTGCACTACGGGCGGTACACCTTACGGGGGGCTGCAAAATCTAGATTTTGATTGGTCGACATATAAAACTAAATAGTTGATGGTTTAGATAGACTAACTAAACGTGATTAAATGATACGGTTCAGTGATTAATCATACGGTTTATTTTGTTTCAATTGTAACGATTTGGTTCACTTACAATCCGTACATAGTGTTTACATAAATAAAGCGAATATTTTAGGTGAACGTTTTATGACAAAAAAAATCTGTTTTCTTTTCTGTGCCAAATCCATATTTAAAACATCCCTCGTAGTATTTTCTTTTATTGCTATTGCAATATTGTTATTTGCAGTAAGAAACGGACAAAACACACTAGGGAGATATACTGTAGTTAGCCTACTGTTATCTGTCTGCAAAGCTCATAATATTGCAACGGCAATAAAAGAAAATACTGTAGGGCTATACACTAGAAACGCATATATATAGGACATTTGTGAGACAGGCAATAATGGATAATGTATCAAGCTGGGTTTCCCACAATGCACTGGATCCCTGTATTCACATAAGGTCTATTTTTTGTGATTAGTTCAATGGCTGGACTTAATTACTCAAACAGACTCTGTGGCCTCAGTGATCAAAGGCATCACCTGTCGCCGTCTCCGCAGAGGTCTGTATTAGCATAATACACATTAGGAATCTGACAAATAAATGCACTTTTGAGAAAACAAACCACAAAACTAATTGTAAATCAAATGGTGTAAACAAAATCAAGGGCGGCGACAACTCCAAAGCTTGAGATGAATCCCAGCGTGAATTATTTTCGCATGGGCAAAATGCGATGCATTATAGAGAACACATGCATTATATAATATTACACGTGTAACGTATATGTACTCGTACAAAACCGTTTCGGTATATGTATTCGGTACATATTTGTTAAGCGCCAAGCACAGAGTTTTTAGATGCCGTGTCAAGTTAAAATAATTTAAACTTTTGCAAGCGTAGCTCATCAATGTCAGGTCCAGAGCAGTGGACCAACCAGGAAACCCCATTACACGTGTAACGTATATGTACTCGTACAAAACCGTTTCGGTATATGTATTCGGTACATATTTGTTAAGCGCCAAGCACAGAGTTTTTAGATGCCGTGTCAAGTTAAAATAATTTAAACTTTTGCAAGCGTAGCTCATCAATGTCAGGTCCAGAGCAGTGGACCAACCAGGAAACCTCAGAGGCGGGACAAGCGTTGTGAGGTTTTTTTATAGTAACAAGTTGCAATGGCAATTTCCAATATTGTTTTATTCAAATATTTTTTATTTAATCAAAGCATTTGTTTTATTTAAAAATCAGTTTAAAAAGCACCTATTTCATTGCTAAAAAAACAACGTTATTTTGTATAATACAATGTGTTTGCATAGTTTATGGGTCAAAAAACACATTATTTTCCACATATCGTATATTTTTGTAGCTCCAGATTTCTCTCTCTTCCTGAAACGCATGGATTTGAAAAGCGCTGTGTCCCTGATTGGCCAGCTAATCTGTACGTTGTGATTGGAAATTTGACGCTCCTTACCATGTTTGAAAGATTCGCTCACGAAGCAATGCTAACAGGAGTTAACTTACAGGCTGTGAGTCCAAAGCGGGAGGAATTATGATAATGTCGGTCTTTTCTACATCACCATATACAACATCACTGGACACATACACAACCCAGGCAACGATGTGGGTTAGTCGACACACCCCTTACTGCTGACTGGCTACAAGTGTGTTTTGGCCGACTCCCTTTTCCAAATGTTTTTCAAAAACCGTGCCCGCCTTTAAGCGCAAATAGTACTATAAACACCTTTTTCGAAGGTAGTTTCAGCTAATTCGCATGAGCACAGGTTGGTAAACAACTCATGTGACTCTGTATAGAGCCCCTACCCCAAATAATCATCAGTCTTTATTGATTGATGATTGGTTCTTTTAACTGGAAGGTGGGACTTCTGTAGGCCAAAGCGGGCAAATTGTGAGTTGCATTGTCCTCCGTTCATAGTAATATGAGTGCTCAATCTTGTTATATCCAATATCTTTGATTACCTGTTGATAACTTTAGTTGGTTCTTGCATGTCTCGTGACTAGTTGCCAATTGCGTGTTTCATTACATTTGAATTACTTTAACTCTTTTACCGCCAGCGTTTTAAAAAAAGTTGCCAGCCAGCGCCAGCGTTTAATGCTTTCCAGAAAATGTTCTTCTTCAAATATATAAACATACAATATACCAAATGAAAGAACAGACCGTCTGCTTTCAAAAAAAAAAAAAAAAAAACGTTTCATCCTACTTTCAGTGGTGCTTTTGTAATCAGCTTTTGAATATGGGTAGGTTTCTGCAAAAACACCACATTTTGAGCAAAAAGCAGAGATAATTCCATTTTTGTGACGGACTTTTCATAGAGATCCCATTCAGAGCGATCTTTAAAACAGACACGGACATGCAGCAGCTTGCCATAGGGCAATACTTCCGGGTTTAAAAAGTTATGGAAGTATAGCGGTATTGCCGAAAGACGGAAAAACTCATCATTGGCAGGGAAGCGTTTTCTCTTGATTGACGAGATATCTCGTCAATGGCGGGGAAAGAGTTAAAGACAGATGTATGTAGGGCTGGGTATTTGCAAGGGCCTCACGATACGATACATATCAAGATACATGAGGCGTAATACAATGTATTGTGATACGATACAATATGTTGCATATTGCGATACGTTGCAAAATTATTATTGCTGTTTTATTTTAACAAAAATGTAAGAAAAAAATAGAGCTGAATTAAAACAAAACTTTTTTTAAGCCAAAGTCCTTCCACACTTCGGCTTGGAAAGCTGCAGGCGTTTTTAATTTTCTGCCATTTTCTCACTCCCGCTAAATTCTGAGACATTGGTCGAATGGCTGTATATGACAGAGGGATTTGACAGCTTTTTTGTTTGTTAAAGGTGTAGCGGAGGACTTTCTCGAATTTAAGAAAAGAACCGTCTTCTCTACTTTAAAAAAAAAATGCAATTGCGCAACACTCCTGATTGACAACTAGGAGGACCAATAGTCTTGATGATCCACCCAGAAAAAGTAAATCCTCCGCAATAACTTTAAATACCGATACACAGCCCTAGATGAATGCGTTTTTGGTGTGTCGCCATTTTTATCCCCATATAAAGTATATGAAGATGGCAATAAAAAGGTGAAATGTGTGCTTTAGCGGTGAGATTGTGAATCGCAACCAAACCCAGACATAGGACAAACATGTCATTGTCTTAGACAACTTAGGGATGAATTGCGCTTTATAGAGTAGTTTGTCCATTAAGGGCTACTGTAGAAACATGGCGGCGACTTCCATGTAAAGAGACCCGCTGTGTATTTAGATAAAAATGTCTCATTGTAAGGTAATAAAAACAATACAGTTCATTATGTAAGGTATTTATACACCACTGATAATATAGTTATGTATATTATATTGCAATTCTGTCAAGAGATCTTTCTAAAAGGTCACTAATTGCAGAGTTAATATAAAATTATTTGTTTGTGCCTTAAAAAAAAGTCTCGACATGAGGATGAATAAAATTATAAAATATTCATTCTTGTGTGAACGATTCCTTTAAGTTGGCACGACAGCATGACACAAATCAATGCTTGATGACCGGTTTGTGCATCTTTTATGCCATTACCAGCGAGACTATACTCAAGAGAGCAATCTCAATTTGACTACATAAATACAGCCCGTCTCTCTGAGACCAGTCACCTTGTTTATGACGGGCGCTGTGGGATGTTAGCGCACGGCATTTTAAAGTGCAGAGGTGGACAGGGTAAAAGCAGCTTGTCTCGCCGAATGTTATGTTGTGTTAATTAGAGGTGGCACGCGGTTGTGCGTGCGAGCACGTGTGTGTCCAGGCAGAGGAGAAAGCTGCCTGTAGACGCAGTCGGACTCTAACCCCATGAGCAAAAGCTGTCAGGAGCCACCGGAGATCCACACGCTGTCAAAGAGCATTTCACAGCTGCCCACCATAGACTCAACACACAATAATACATGAGTCACAACCTTTAGACACGCATTTCACACCGCACACACATTTCACTTTAAGTCTGTCATCCAAACTTGCACTTTGGAAGTTATAAAAGTATATATATACACCGTGTACTGTAACTACGAGGCTATATTAATGATTTAATCTTTACTAAACTCTTACCCCACCCCTAAAACTACTGTAACAACAAACCTTGAAAAAACAGCAAAAGTAAATCATAACCCTGTATTTTAGTATTATTGCATTTAAAGCACAATGTGGCTGATTTATGAGAAACTGAAATAAATAAGGGCACACATTGTCCTTAAATTGACTGACTTTTCATTTTGGGGTGAACTACTCTAAGCACAGACTGAAAAATGGTACAAAAAAGTGGTCCCAAGTTTTCACTGCGCTTCAAAAGTGTGCTAATATGTAACATTAACGTACAGATGTGAATACATTTGGTAACAAAATGTACCTTTGAAGTACTAGTTCACTCCTTGGTACCAATATATGTAATGACAATATATGTACTTTTGGAAGGTTACCGCACAAATGTCAGAAAAATTTGGTACAAAACTGTACCTTTTCTGTCACTGGGGTGGTACCCTATTTTTGTACCTGTATAGGTATACAACGCATTAAAATGTTGTACCTTTTGGGGGTACAATAATATACCCCCAGGACCTATTGTGTAAGTTTAAGGGCCAAGTTTGTACCAGTTAAAGTTTAGGGGTACAAAACTGTAACTGTACCTTTAAAAGGTACACAATAGATCCTTAAGGTTCAGTAATGTACCCAAAATGTACAACATTGTATTATGTATACTTGTAAAGGAACAATATGGTGCCTTCCCATCGTTAGAAAAGGTTTTAACGGTGTAAGTGATATTGTAAGATAATGAATTTAGCTAGATGCTAACATGCTAACTAAGTTTTATGGCACGGTAGTACTGTAGCATTTCCCGGTAAAGGTGTAGTGTACGATAACTCAATTTCCCATCACAATTTCCTCAACAGAATAAAACGTTAATAGTTACTTTAATGTATATAGCTTAATTGTATGGAAAACATACCACATTTTTAATAAATACTTTACTTTGATTTTAAAGAAGAAGAAATATTAAGCTGCTTTATAGCATTAATAGGGGATGATGGAGCTGCAGTAGTTTTTTCAAATTAAATTAATTTAAACCTAAGTGCTGGTGATCCATACATCTAATATATGATCATATTCTTAAAAGCATATGGTATGATCATAATACACTTAAAGCAAAGCCCTGGCATTAAAGCGTATCGTTAATCGAACAATGGCCTCTATTATATGGTCTGCTTATGAAAAGTTTAATGGTAAAGTTCGAATTGCACTATAATTACTTTTTAAACAGTTGGATGACTTCCTTGAGAAGTACGTGTGCAGATGTTCGAAATAAATGTGTCAATGACTTGCAAGAACATTTACTAACCACCAAAAACGCTCATGAGAGGACAGTAGTCTTTTTATCAAAATAAAATCTTTGAGAGTCGCTTGCTTTACAGACTCACATCGGCTAACCCCTTTTGACCTCTCCGGATTGCATTTGCTTTGTGCGCTCTATTGTTTGATATCGTCCTGAGATTTTCCCTTATTCCGCGATAAATAAAAGATAATGAAAACCCCCTGAGCAAAGCAGGAAAATTTAATTCCAACAATACTTCAAGCTGATCTAACAGAGTTACAGAGAAAAGAAAAACAGGCGAAATCAAAAACAAAGCAGGGTGGAAAGAGAAAACTCCAATAAATATCCAACAAACCAGTCCCTTTGGCAAAAAATAAATAACTAATAAATAAAAAAATATATTGAACAACAAAAAGAAACTGATTTCAATCTCAGACATTGTTTTCCAACTTGTGCCATTATCACCTGTTGTGATAGCATATTATTCATGTTTAGAGAAAATTATTTTCAATTCAATTTAGTTTCTGGAAAAAGCAGATTATCCACTTATCCTGGCAGTATGTGACACTAAGTCATTTAACATTAAACAAAATTAACAAAAATTTTCATAAAAATCTGTTTAATTAAGAATTTAATGAGAAGTGTAAACTTGTAATGCAATATGCAAAGTTGATCAGATTACAAAGTGAAATCAGAGAAACAAACACATTTTGCATGCAAAAGCATTTTTTTTATATTTTGTGCAGTGTAACTATTTTTTAAAATTGACTTATCTGTAAACTTTATTATTTAAAAAAAAAAAACTCATGTGCCGTCATAATCTTTAATCAACAACTCAAATCTCATCCCCTCCTCGAAATGATCTCTTTACTTCCGGTCATATGGTATCATAGATATGTACACTAGATGTCACCTTGGCTACGGCAGTTCATTGGACCGAATGCGTCAACTAGAGCCGCCATCTTGAAACAAGGGAGCCCCGCATCACAGCTATTGTAGGCAATGGTGTAACGGAAATAAAATCACCATAAATCGTCATGAATGCGATTGTCTTGGTTTTCTTTTGGTTTGTTTCAACAGTCATACATGTATTTAGCATTGAGTCCAGAAAGAAATTAAAGTTTTGATATTATGAAAATCTACTTTTTCTAACTATAATGCATAGTGCTAGTAGGCTTAACATCCATACGCAGTACAAAAGTCCGGCATCGTCCATGAATTTGAAGTACAGGCGAAGATAGGAGCTTTACCTACAGTAGCTACTCCCTATGACAAGACCCCTGTTCCAAGATGGCGGTGGTTTTGACGCATGCTTAGAATCCCAAGGCGACATCTAGTGTACATATCTATGATATGGTATGGTATGGCAGGTGGGCTGAGTCTGGGAAAAGATTGCAGCGATTAGCAAATAGCACCATGACCCAACTATTCAATCAGTTCCTGAAAGACGAATTCAAGTCCAGCCCTACCTTTTTACAATTCAGAACCAATTTAATTCGTATATACGAAAAGGAATATTAAGAAGATCGCTACTTTTGTTCCATGGCGACTTTCGCTTGATCTCTTAAATTCTTACATTTGTAAATAAACAGATTCTCATTACAGTAATTCATCATGTTTTGATAAGGCTGCAATGTACAAACACTGTATATTGTCAACTTTAAGTAAATTAACAAATTAGAAAAATTTGGGTAGTGCCTTTCAGCCAATCAGAGCGTAGGCCTAAGTTTAGATTGCTAACGGTCTACTGAAAGTATCATTTTTGATATTTCACAATATCTTCTTTCTCACTTAAAGGTATAGAGGAAGATTTTCCCGAATTTTTGGAAAGAACCACCCCTCCACAAAAAAAATGCACATGCGCAACACTCTACCTGCTCCAGAGAGGGAACGCCTATTAAACGCGTGCACGAGAGAGCGCATGCACAAGCGTAATTCTTCTCTTCGCTCTGTTTACAAGTTGCTGCCGGCATGTTTACAGGGTTGCGCGGTTCGTAACTTGTGCGAGGGCTAGGATCGCTAATAATAGCTTACATCAACTTTTACTAGCAGTGATTTTAAATGGATTTCTCCAAATAGCATGACAAACTTTACCTGTTGAGTAGAAACTTCATGTAAGAAGCCCAATCTGTGCTTTTAGCGCACACCAGTGTGTTCAATAATCTCCACATAAAAATTCTGATCTTGTTTCTTTCTTCATAGGCCTTTCTCTTCTTGTCATACAATTCATAAACACTTTTTCTCTTGCGACCCTCAGACATTTTAAAAAAACACGGTGAGAACGCGAGCTTCAGTGAATGGCTGAAACTGTAGCCCCCCCCCCACATATACACCTGAAAGTGCGCATGTGCAGAAAGCAAACCTAGGGATGAGCATGTCAACATATCACCAGAATGATTGACAACTGGGGTGACCAATAGTCTTACTGTGCATTCACACCAGCCGCGGAAGAGGCGGCAAGCGCGGATGATTTACATGTTAAGTCAATGCAAACACGTGATTAGGCATCCTGTGGCGGGGTACACGCGGTAGCCGCGGCGCGGATGGCGCGGAACGCGCGGGGCGTTCCGCACGAATTGAGCGTTGCCGCGGGAAACGCGCAAGTTCAAAAATCTGAACTTTGGCGGAATTCCGCGCCGCGTTAACCAATCAGGAGCTTGCTGTAGTAATGACGTGATTACAGGAAGCGAGCGGAGTGGTGTAGTCTCCGCGGAGTCGCAGAAGCCCCTCCCATGACGCGGATTTCCGCGTGAATTTCTCGAATGACTAGAATTTCACCCGCGGCTTTCACGCGAGAATGAAGCGAGTGAACTCAAATGTTCAAGCGTCCAACTACGCGCGAATAGCGCGTTTTTGCCGCCTCTTCCGCGGCTGGTGTGAATCCACAGTTTGATCCACCCCGAAATAGAAAAATCTTCTGCTATACCTTTAAAATCAAAAAATTTTAAAGATTTCCATCCAGTCATCTCTATGCTTAAAAATATTTATAATCTATTTGTTCCCTTAGTTACAATGTCATGCGTGCTGTTAGAAATGTTTGCTTTGGATAAATGTGACCAGTGGACATGTCTGATCCCAACTAATGTCCCATTTCAAGAGGATAGAGATCATTTCAGACTACAAAAGCAGAAATGGGAGGAAATGCGGGGGGCAATAATCAGAAAATTATAAAGCGCATCGCGGCGGTCCATTAATTCCTACTTCAGCTTTCTGCATCTTTGCTCGAGGGAGATCTGGTACCCCTCAGAAAGGTGGGTGTAGTTCATTGAAAGCTCTTTAAGAAAGCATTAAGAGCAACTTCTGACTGTCTGCTGCAGTTCAAAACCAAGATGCCACGGTTATTATAGGAATCATTTATCCAAATATGAGCAAACTCAAATGTGTGTCAACTCTTCCTCATTCCATCCCACTAGCACTAAGACCTATGAGACTTCTTTTATTTAGTTGAACACAAACACAACACGTCATTTAATATTAAAATGCCATTGTGTTATCTTCTTACTATATGAAGCTCAATATGGTGAAGTCCAAAAAAAATCCCATGGGTGATAATATAATTCCAGGTACATTTGGTTTCCTACTTTTTCAAATGGTATTTTTAATCATTTGGTACTTGATGTTATCGATCACAAGAAGTTACAGCCCATAACAATATAAACTTTCCTATGAAGAAATGCTTTGCCAGTCATCTAAGCAGATTCAAGAGTTCTCATTAGGATCAAGAAAGATGCGCACAACCCGCGAGATAAGCCAGTCTATTGCGCGGGACACGTTTGGAAATGAACAAAATCACACATCACTCTTCAATCACAAAACATTAGCTTAAGTGTTTTGCATTTAGCTGATGGCATTCTCGCTTTCCAGCCATTTTAAAGCAAAAGCCATTAGTTCCAGTTTATGCTGCAGAAACAGCTAAATAAAACAAACTACGTGCTATCTATCACCCATGCAAAAGCCAGGCCTCGGCTCTCCTCTTCACTGATCTTTAGTGGTTTTAATTAAAAGATAAAGGTGGTTGTACAGCCTACAGTCATTTCATTAACCCTTTCACCACAGCTTTTTTAAGTATACTTTAACTTTGCAGATGATGATGGACACAAACTGATGTTTTTCCACTTTGGATAATACAAAATGTTTTAAACAAAATATTTGTGCCACTTCACACATGGTGATTATGATGATGATAATTATTACTAGTATTAAAGTCGCCATGAAACCGAAGTATCAACCGTGTTTTTTGACCATAGCGAAACTAATTTCTGACCTGTGTGGAAGTTTTTATGTGGTTGTACTTTTTTAAAAGGGTTAACAGAAACACTACTACCTACCAAGAAGACATCACAATGAAATCCACTCCTTTCTATTTCACCTTTCCTCTGTCTCATAGTCTCATCTTATTTCTCATCATCTCAGTTCAATGCTACATCATCTGCTGCCACCTGCCCCATCCCAAGGTCTGTCTCTCCTCAGCTTGGCTCTTGAAGGACACCATCACCAAATCCCTTATTTAGCGCCGACCTTCACAAACATTGCACAGGCGGAGACGAGTGTGAAAGCTGACCTGAGTCATGTTTTAATAATAGCCATGCACCAAAACAAAGCAAAATCATCACCCATAATGCTGTTCACAAACATCACCAGAGTTTCAGGGCATAACTGAGCATAAACCTCAGCTCACCTTGTAAAGTACACGTAAACGGATTATACTTAAGGATATAAAAACAAGGCTACAATATTAAATCTTTATGCAATCGAAGAAAAACCTTTACGGAAATTCTCCAAATCCCATCTAATCCCTTCAAGATGTCGACAATCAAAATGCGCATTAGCCAGCTCCGAGAATTACTAATGCCTTACAGTCAGCCCTTATATAAATACAGCAGATGCAAAAACTGATGAATGATTTAAAGATGCATGCATAAAACCTGCAGCTATGACTTCACTCTTGGATGTTCATTTTCATATTAAAACTGGCAGAAATACAGGCAATGAAACTTTTACAAAGTGGAACCCAATTAAAATTCTGGATCTTTTATTGGTTTAAGCCCCAGAGGATTGTGGGTATCATGAGGAGACTGTATATCAGTTTCATTTAGCTGAATGCACACAATCTATTTTCATGTGATCAAAAGCCAGAAAAAACAATTGCGTTTCAATTATTTAATTACTCGTAAAATTGTTATTTAAAATATAATCTG
Source organism: Paramisgurnus dabryanus (assembly GCF_030506205.2). Taxonomy (NCBI): domain Eukaryota; kingdom Metazoa; phylum Chordata; class Actinopteri; order Cypriniformes; family Cobitidae; genus Paramisgurnus; species Paramisgurnus dabryanus. The sequence goes on along the minus strand of NC_133350.1, from coordinate 26,415,919 downwards.
ATTATGAACTTGAAAAAAAACATTTTAAATAGGCATTTCGAATCATGTTGATAATAAAACATTATTAACAAAACTCGCGTCGTGCCGCATTACCACTTTGGGTGTGCATTAATTTCTAATTATTCGACGGCCCGTCGTCAATTATTCCTTACATACACTACAAAAGCAGTTTTTTTTTAAATAAGCTAATTTCAATCATAATCGTGCTCACACGACTTTTCTTTATTTGGTAAGAAAAGTATTTTTATATTGTAATAAACTTGCAATCAGTGGCGGACGGTGACTTCTTTTTTTCGAGGGTGCTCGATGCGAAGTTCATCTCATGTATGTAGCCCGTCATGTGTGTGGTTCGTAATTTCAAAATGTGTTCTGCGCGTCGAATAAACCTATGTGCATCACGTGTCTTGTCAAGATAACTGCCTGCTGCAGATGCGTCTTAAGAGTTCATGATAAAAGAGACGCTCGTGTTTGCCAGATATACGCATAATCTCATGCGTTACCAGAGTTTACTGTTAAGGGAGCGTCTTGCGTGTATTTTGTGAACGTGAGCGTCTCTTTTATCATAAACGGTTTTGATGCGTGTGCAGCAGGCACTTATTTTGACAAAACACATGATGCACATGGTTCACTTGACGCAACAAACACATATTTTGAAAACACGAGCAACGCACGACACTGCAAACACTTATTTTGAATTAGCGCCCCTCGGATAAGCAGTCACGAGCAGTGATGCAATAAAACCTTTCCAGCCTGATCCCACAGGAATTCGTGCGTATTTACGTGTTGGCTAATTCGTATCAATTTGTGCAAATCGTATACAAAAAAAAAACGTATGATTATTATAAAACAATAATGAAATCCCACCCCTCACCCCAATGCCATGGGTAGAAAAGAAAATCTACAAAAACACAAATGTGGTCGTATCACAATTCGTTAAATACGTGAAAAAATTCTATGAGATTACATCGACCTGTTTACTCATCAAACTTTGACAGTAAAGTATTTCAACATCCAAAAAAAGCACATATTCTGTCTTCAGTAGTGCACAAACTTTGGCTAGTTGGAATAAATGAATTTATTAGCAAGTTGAGGGACACAAAATAAAGGCTGACGGGATTTATGTTGTCTGTAGGCGACCTGCAGACTAAGTGTGGTCTGGAATATGACACTTGATCCACAAAACAAGGTCTCATAAAATAGGTGCTTGTGGCACAAAGCCAGTGTAGGATGCTTAGACGTAACCAAGGGTCTCACACAAACCGCAAACAAATCCAGTGGGATTTTCCAGGCCGCGCCACTACGCAATCTGGGCTTGCCGAGTTTCAAACAAAACACAAGAATGATGCTCAGTTTCCTGGCAAACATTCTGCTCAGTGCATCACCCGTCAAGGAGAGCAATGCTACGTACACTTGGCTTCACTTTTTGCCTTCAGACATTTCTTTACGACCCCGACCCCAAAAGCTTCATAAATCAATGGGGGTTCGTCTTAAGTTACGATCGTGGAGTAATGGATCTCGCTTTGCGCTTAGAATGTGCGATCCATTAAAACACAATTTAGCCAAAGCTTATTTCTCAAAACAAGGGAAAGTGCCAGTCATCAGTTTTGTAGAAACGAGTCAGATTTGCTCTCTGGGGGCTTTCTGAGATTGATGAGTGGAAAGATTAACACTTCATTTACAGTCCCTGCAGAGACAACGCGGCCATTATGAGATGCAGAAAAACACAATTCATGCATTTTCTTAAAGTCGTTTCGGATAGCCAAGAATGAAGATGCAGAGGCTGCTTTAAAAAATAAGTTAAACTACCCTTCACCGGTTTGCTGGTCTCCCTGCCTTTTTAGAGCGGTTTTGGGCACCTATCAGCTGGAAAGCAACCAAATTAATTCAACCCGAGTCTGGGGGTTTAAAACAGTAAAAAAGATTTGGACTAAAAGAGGTGGATGAAAAAAAGAGGAAAAAGCCAACTGTACAAAGAATAAAGAGTTCCTCCTACAGTAAGACAGTATGTGTGTGCGCGAGTAACACACAAGCCCTCCGGCATCAGTCATTGGCTGTGGACACATCATCCATTAGAGCCCAATCGCGTTGAGGTTCCACACCATCTATCAGCCATGCTCTTTTTCCACTCCTACAATTAGTATTGTTCTGAGTCCCAGCCTCCGGCCGCGTGCCGCCCGTCTCCCCCGATGCCGCATCGCCCTGATGAATGCACCTCTCTCGCCTCCATTGATTTCTCTTCAGACTCGGGTCTTTTGTTTGATTTGCTAAGTACTGAAGTGGTATGACTGAGGTGTTACACAAATTTACCTTCCTCCAGCTTCCTCGCTCCCAGAGTTCCCGTGTCTACCCCTGCTCCCCCCAAAGGCACGGCTACACTCGGCTGGAGATTATTTTTCACACGATCTATAAAGTCGTGAACTTCAGCCAAGGCTGTGGCCTGTGGCCTTTTGCCACACGCTCAAACAAGACAAGCAAAAGGTTTTCTTCTTAAACAGGACAAATACAGTTCGTCAATATCTGTGTGGGGAATAACGACAATGAGGCCAATGAGTCTCGACTTTCATCAACATGAAACAACGTTCGCAACCTATTTTTCCTCAGTAATGCGACACATTTATATTTTCAAACATAATGGCTATAGCGTGAACCAAGTTAAATAACGGTTTAAAATTTTTAAAAAGCGCTGCCTTAAAATAAACATAACATGTTCGTCTGTTGAACCGGATGCTAACATAGTTATAGTAAGGTTATAGTTATTGTTCCTGGGATGAACAGGCCGTTATCATTTTTATTTAGATTTTAGCTGACAGTATCTTATTAAAAAAAGGTCATGGCCAACCCGCCAAGGCAATAACGCTAAACGGCTCCTTGTCGCTAATAACATACACAAAGGTCTCTATGCCCCTTATGGATCATCAGCTCACACGGTACGATCCGCAGCGGCAGCCGAACAAAAGCAGCAGGGGGGTGAGGAGCGAGCCTTGAGGCACTCCTACAATATATCCCAACCCACTAAATATGGATCATTACACAAGCGTTTATGATCTCATTTCTCCTCTCTCTTCTCTAAGGCCCACAGACGCTAATCAATTTGCGTGGCTTCTTTTGATCTGTCCTTGCTGTTTATGGATGCTGTTGGCATGTACGAGCCTTGATTGAAATCCCAGGCCAAATATCAGCAAGGGTTGACATGTTCATCTGGGTTCGCTGTTTGAAGACACTGCACAAGCTTATTAAGGGCTGGGTGTGTGTTCTCGCGAACAAGGTTTTTTGTGTGTAGTTCCCCAGAAGTAGAGGGAAATTACTAATGCATTTGGCACACTGTGAGGCGTCTCTTCAGGGAACGAGGACTGTGGGTGGAGAATGACAAACCAATGTGATAAATAAAGAGCGCAGAAATAAGAAAAGGGGGGTCATTGTGTTCCTCATACACCAAAAATAACTAACAATGGCTAGCTGATGCCAAATTATGCATTAAGACACAATGAAATGTCCAACAGTTTTAATTTGTTTTTGGTATATTTCTTTAAAATATAAACATGAAGCTAGCACTTCATCTCTTTCATTTGAAACTCATCACTCCTGTTTTCAGCATATTATGGCTAATTTACTATAATGGACTACTTATGAACAAAAGTACAAAAAAATTGATAATAAATCTGTAGATTCACAAAATTATTTAGCATATTTTTTTTTACGAATTTTGATTAACTGTAACATTAAAAGGTCAAACTGTCAACACTGTTAAAATCAGCCCTGTTATAATACTTATCAACATGTATTAACTCTTTCCTCACCATTGAAAAGTTAACTTAACTCTTTCACCGCCAGCGTTTTTAAAAAAAGTTGCCAGCCAGCGCCAGCGTTTTTCATGATTTTCACCAAAGTTTAATGCCTTCCAGAAAATGTTCTTCTTTAAATAAATAAACATACAATATACCAAATGAAAGACCCTCTGCTTTCAAACAAAAAAAAAACGTTTCATCCTACCTTTAGTGGTTCTTTTGCAATCAGCTTTTGAATATGGGTAGGTTTTTGCAAAAACACCATATTTTGAGCAAAAAGCAAAAATAATTCAATTTCTGTGACTGACTTTTCATAGAGATCCCATCCAGAGCGATCTTTAAAACAGACACGGACATGCAGCAGCTTGCCATAGGGCAATACTTCCGGTTTTAAAAAGTTGTGGAAGGGCGCCACCTGGTGGATAATAGCGGTATTGCGGAAAGACGGAAAATCTCGTCATTGGCGGGGAAGCGTTTTCTCTTAATTGACGAGATATCTCGTCAATGGCGGGGAAAGAGTTAATGCTATCTCATGCACAATTCATACATATTTTACGAGGTGGCTAATTCGTATTCAGTCGTATGACAACATTAATAAATTTTTGTGACATTGGGGTTATGGGCAGGCTTAGGGATGGGGTTTCATCATTGTTTTTGCATGATTCACTTCATACGAATTCATACAAATTAGTTAAAGGAATATTCCATTTTCTTAAAAGAAAAATCCAGATAATTTACTCACCACCATGTCATCCAAAATGTTGATGTCTTTCTTTGTTCAGTCGATAAGAAATTAATTTTTTTGAGGAAAACATTGCAGGATTTTTCTCATTTTAATGGACTTTAATAGAGCCCAACATTTAATACTTAACTAAACAGTTAACAGTTTTTTTCAACGGAGTTTCAAAGGACTATAAACGATCCCAAACGAGGCATAAGGGTCTTATCTAGCGAAACGATTGTCATTTTTGAAAATAAAAATAAAAAATATGCACTTTTAAAACACAACTTCTCGTCTAGATCCGGTCGTGATGCGCCAGCGTGACCCCAAGCAATACGTCATGACGTCAAGAGGTCACAGAGGACGAACGCGAAACTCCGCCCCAGTGTTTACAAGTGTGTTGAAAGAGGACCGTTCCTACGTTGTTGTATGTGGAATGATACTAATTAATGTCTTTGTGTCAGTTTATTGTTTACAATGGTCCGCAAATGTGCGTTTCATATATGTAACACGTGACCTTTCTACATCACTACGCATTTACGTTAGGTCACGCAGGAAAGGACCTAGACAAGAAGTTGTGGTTTAAAAGTGCACATATTTATTTTTCTTTTGTTTCGCTAGATAAGACCATTATGCCTCGTTTGGGATCATTTATAGTCCTTTGAAACTTCGTTGAAAAAAAACTGTTACATGTTGAGTTAAGTATTAAATGTTGGTGTCTATTAAAGTCCATTAAAATGAGAAAAATCCTGCAATGTTTTCCTCAAAAAACATAATTTCTTCTCGACTGAACAAAGAAAGACATCAACATTTTGGATGACATGGTGGTGAGTAAATTATCTGGATTTGTTTTTAAGAAAATTGACTATTCCTTCAACTTTTAAAATGTTTACGAATTATTCAGTAGGTGGCGCTCTTGGGGCCGTTGGAAACCAAACGCGGTTAAACGCTTGGAAATGCAAGCCGCGCCACACTGCCTTTTTTATGATTACTTCTAAAAAGAGCAGTGAGGTTTTTTTTATATTGCTAGGCAACCACTGAGGCAGCTCCTGTCAATCAAATATTAAAGCATGAGCGCTCTTTTACTGTTAGAGGCGGCCAAAATGCGAGCCGTTCGGCACGGATAAATGCTCACTGAAAACCATTCAAAAAGGCGCTTGCCACTGCCATAAGGATATTTTCTGGAAGTCATTCAACCTTTGTTTAAATAAAAAAAAAATAATGGTGATGGGTGACATTTTTTTTAACAAATGCTGGCGGGGAAAAGAGTTAATTGAACTGCAAAATGCAACAATTATTAATCTAAAATATTTTTTGATAGGATATTTAAAAAATATCATAAATTTAATTTTAAAATACCATTTATATAAAATGGAAAAAGCACAGGTTTCACGAATGTGTGAGCAATCGGAGAGATGTGAGAAAAAGAGAGCAAACGAAAAAGACAGAAAGTAACATGGTGTGTAGGATGTCAGCTACAAATGAAGCTCGACTGTCAGGTGAAAAGCACGATGGGCTTTTAAAGCCGTCACTCAAAGCGGCTGAAAGATCTGAAACACAATAGCGTGACAGTGGCCATCAAGTGGACAAGAAGCGTCCCCTTCCAGGACCCGAAATGCCACATCCATAATCTGCCTGCCGATTCCCATCAAACTTCCTCCGCTCTGCCTGACAGCCTCTCACTGCCCGGCATCAGACATCGAAGCAACCCGTGCCTATAAATTATAAAGCTCAGAGATAATGTTGACACTTTTCAGGTTCTGAGCCTGAAGGGAATATAGAAAGTGTATGAACTGCCTGTGTTTTCCTTGCGCTTTGAAGTACCTTTTCCTCCGAGGGATTCGTTCAAGATTATTGAAGGATATGATATATTAAAGACAAATATATAGTGTGGCTACGTCTGCCCAGCGAATGAAAAAGGCTTACAGAAATGTAATGGTGAACTTTGGTGTGATGTGAATGTACACATCTTCCTAATATTAATTTATTCCTCTAATAGAAGTAGATGATAGCACACAACTAATGCAGAAAGACAGAAAAGCACAAGGTACAAGATACAGTACGTGTGCGCAGTTTCAATACTGTATGCTACCGAGGCTATTTAAGTGTACATGCTTACTTCTAAAGCAGAATTACAATCCCAGAATGCATTGCGATACAGCTCTAATTGTAAATGTAAATTCAACTGTTTATGCATCTTATTGCTTTATTTGGTCATTTACAAAAGATAAAGAAACTGCTCTTACTATCACGCCTGGTTAGGAGACCGTGTTAGAAGGTGAGTACATGAGTAGACAGCAGGCAGCAAGGCAGATCTCCTGGTTATGAAGCCACAGAGTGTGACGCGCCCCTGGGGTGAGTGGGCACCATGCCTTTCCTGTCTTGCAGGTGACCCTGATTCTCTTCCTGTCACCTGCTGCTAAATTGACTCTTATGTTCCAATGAACCAAGACTGAAAGACCCCTTTAAAGAGGCACAGCAGGAGAGGGAAAAAACAGCGAACCAAGAAGAGAGGAGACGGGAGATTCTTTATTCAATTTAAGGCCGGGAGCTTCAAGCCCACAGAGCCGAAGCATTTATAGCTGGATGCTAAATGCAGAGATGCTGTTACCAGAGATGGATTAATTAATTTCCTGCCTCTCGCTTTACCAAGGATGACAGGAGCACAGACTCCAGTGAGCACACACAACTTCACACAATTAACCATGAAAGCAATTTAAGAGGATGAGGACATGACACGCGTCTCTTTCTGCTCAGCGCTAGGGCTAAATACATTACCTACATGTCGCTTGCAAGCGTGCGTATGGGGGTGGGTTTGAAAATAAAGAACAAAGAAAGAATAAAGCAAGACAAAGGCTTCTTGAGGACTTCAAACATCTAGGTATTTAAAATAAAGTATTATGGTATTATAATGATGGTTTGATCATGGTACAATCCCAGCAAGCAATTCTGGCTAAAAAACAAGGCAAATTTGGACTGTCAGTGAAAGTCTAATATGATATATAAATGATTATATAAACAAATTCAAGGTTATTTAGGGAGGAAGTGGGTTACTCGTTGCCGGACTATACCGAGGCTATAGTTTCTATAGCCGTCATTTCACTGTCTCGGTTGTTGCTTGCTGGTATAGGCACCTATCCCGTGGGTGCCCCCACTGAAGAACGCCAGATATGCTCAACTAATTCTAATAAAAACTGCTTTTGCAATTCAAGAGCCTCTCTAAATGGGTGGATCTCGTGAGTTTTAATATCTACAATGCTTTGATGATAAACTGAATAAGGGGCGCTTCACATTTCATGTCTAAAACTTCCTCCTCGTTTCCAAAGCGCTTAGGGTGCTCCCGTAGAGTCTGCCGTTGCTAAGCAACCTAAGCATTGCCTGAAATCGGTGTCTATGCATGATACAGACACATTATGTTGTACTGTTTACACATGGTAATCCATGTATTTAATTATTTATTAACATTTCGTCATTGAAATAATTGGGCCCTATTTTAACGATCTACGCACATTGTCTAAAAAGCACGGCGCACAGTCTAAAAGGGTTTGTCAGAATCCAATTTATTGATGGAAAAATGGTTTGTGTGCCAAGCGCAGAGCCTAAAAGGGTTGTTCCTATTCTCGTAATGAGTAATGGGTGTGTTTTGGGCGTAACGTGCAATAAACCAATAAAAGTCTCAGCTCTCATCCCCTTTAAAAGGCAGTTGCGCTGGCACCATGCCATTTCCCTATTTAGGTGGCGAAATTATTTAACTAAAAAACTAAGCGGAGGAAGAAGACCACCAGTTTAAGATTGATGTAAAAAAACTGCGCTGTTTCATTTGTATTGAAATTGTTTGTTTTTTGCTTTATAAACTTCGAAAGTGGTTTTCTTATAGGCGCATATTACTAACACGCTCATTAAATAACAAAAATAATATTGCGCCATTGACTTAGTCCAGGTTTTAGCTGGTCTTCAGACCAGAACGCCCATGGGCGCAAAATTGGACGCAAATGCACTTGCTATTTAAACAACTTGCCGCTAAATGTGAAAATTATAATTGCGCCGAGTTGAAACAAGCAAAAGACACTTGTACTATATACATATTGTAACACGTTATCAATAACATGCTATGATATTCACATAATATTTTTCATACAGGTAGCTTATTATTAGCTTGGTTCACATGTCCCAGTAAAAGTAAAAAAAATTTATTGGACCGGTACAATGGTCACACGATGGTATTCATTTACATCACTTTTATGCATTTGTCAAAAGGTACTTTTATTGGTATACAACACATTGAAATGTGCCTTTTGGGGTACGATATTATACTGAGGACCTATTGTGTAGCCTAAGGAATAATTTTGTACCAGTTACATTTTAGGGTTACAAAACAGTTAACAGTATATTTAAAGGTACACAACAAATCCTTAAGGTACAGTAATGTACACAAACAACATTGTATTATGTTAAGTATACCTGTAAAGGTACAAAACAAAACCGTAGGGTATCATCCCAGCCACAGAAAAAGTACAGTTTTCTACAGTGTAGCTTGGACTCTCTGTGGCTGCTAAAATGAGATTTAACTCAAAAAGTTTATTTTTAAAAGTGCAAATGGACCCTTCTTCTCAAAAGAGTCAAATGCCTTGTTAGTGGCCAAACAATGGCTTGTGAAACACAGAATGAGCCTTATTAATGTCTTTCAGTAAATACACCCACAGAACACACTGTTCTCGTGCCATCGACTCTTCTTTTCCTCTTTTTCTCAATTTCAACACACTCCAGGCTCCCTCCATTGATTTCATGGATGAACACCCATCACTAGAATGCATGCCAATAGACGTGTGCTGTAGACTTGACAGGGCACAGCTCATTAGCATTGCTGATGATTGGCTTAATAAACCATGTTCTGCTTTCTGAAGAGTGTCAGAGATGGAAGAAGAGCGTGAGAGAATGATAAAGCCATTCAGCGATGACACAAACTCAAAGCTCTCAAAGAGGTTTTTAAAGCTAGTCACAGGATGTGAATGGCTTTTAGCCTCCCGTGTTTGTACGAGTTTTACATCTGCTTAGAAATGTCAGTAGATTCACTCTTCAGAATGACTTTGAGAGACTTGAAGTGTTCTTGAGGAATATAAGAGACATGAACATTGCTATCTTTCGTGTGTTGTCACAACGTGTCAAGCATTTCTAAGAGCAAATATTCAGGGTTTCACATATGAAGAGCTTAGATGCAAAACCCTCTACAGGTTATCTTGTAAATGAGTATTTTTATCAGACTCCCACTGGATTCTGCCAACAAACCATTATTTCTGAATGACCTCAGGCAGGGATTAAGAGCATTTGAAGCAAAAGTATTTGATGAACATATACGCATCGAGAGCATTTGGTTATTATCATTATATAATTTTTGAAGGAGATGGGTTTTTAGAGGCGTTTGCATCTGAGCTCTTCATATAGTGATGCACAAAAAAGAGGATTCTTGGCCGAAACGGCAACTAAAAATTCTGTACACACAAACTGTAAATCCGAACAGTGTAGGGGTGAGTGAATGACTTTTGATAGAGATCAGATGCAGAGCGATCTTTAAAACATACACAGGGTTCTTTCTCTTTCACGTGAGACGCTACTTCCGGGTTGTATAAGTTGCGGAAGTGCGCCACCTGGTGGAGAATAACGAGATTTCTCGTCAATGGCGGCGAAAGAGTTAATAAAAAAAAATTATATTTAATTTTTATTTGTGGCAGCAATAAATATATTTTTGTATGCATATCATGTGTAGGGATTTCTTATTTCTCCATAATGTCTAATTTCTCTGTCATTTCTTGTTTGCGTTTATTAGTTTTTTTGCACTCCGCGGCTGCCGTAGACTACTACGCCATAATTTTTTACATGACGCATCGCCGCGCCAAAAAAAAAAAGAAAACACAGTGTGAGAGGTTACTATAGCGGCTATCTACATGAACATTAAGGATGGACAAATATAAACATAAAGTGGGGCCTCAAAGAGAAGGCGGAGAAGTTAGTCACGAATCAAAAACTACCCAAAACATTTCGTTTTTCGTTATTTAAATCTACCTTTTAAAGTAAAAAAGTAAAAATATTTCACTACCTTATTAAAAGTGTATGTTGTTAACAGACCTGCGCGCCACAGGTAACAGTGCCAACGGGCAAGGTTGGGGGGGGGGCTTTGGCTTAAGGGGCCCGCAAATCTTTTTTGCATATGGGCCCGGGACTCACTTGCTTAGCCGCTGCTCCGGTATACAATGTAAACACTATTAATCAAAATGATAACTGTTAATACAATATCAGGGAAAACACCTTTTTATCTGTGCAGTCCTTTAAAAAAATTTTTTATATGCATTGCTGCATAATACAAGGATGGTTAGATGAAGGATCATGAATGGATGAATGTGTGGTTATCTATCTAGATATATAAACGATATCTACCTTTAGTATATAGTCATCATTTAATTAATTTATTTGTGTTTAAACTAAATTTTCTAGCAGGTGTTACAACAAATCCTATGTTTGTTACAATGAACCTCACCTATGGGGTAAGTTGTCATGTTTGCACTCTTGTCACTTTCGGTGTAATTGTACGATAACGGTAGGTCCCACAAACAAACTTTAAGTGTTCATTTGTAGCCGAGATGTGTGTCTTGATTATGTAAAAAAAAAATATTCATCCAACTTAAATATTTTTTGAATGTTAGAGACAAGTTTTATGTGTGTTCAACGATTTTACCCCTTTGAGTTCCACAAACTTAAATAAAATGAGTCAAAGAACTTAGCCAAAAATGTAATTTCAATACAACAGCCTCATTTTAACAAACACTGCAATTAATCACAAACTTTTGTTGGTTGTGATGATGTTTATGCTATTCAATCTGCCAGTTAAGCTAAAAAAAGTCTGGCACTGCAAATTTACTTTAGTTCATCATTAAATCAACACGATTGGTTGAGGAGGATTTCTGGTTCCCAGCATGCTTTGCATTAACATTTATAAAAATTAAGTTATATTTTATGTGGTTTTCAGAGAACGATGGAAAATTAAGTTTGCTATTATTTAGTTTTGTCGCCACCATTGTTCAGTAGTAAAGTGCTTAGGCTATAAGTCAGATGTGTTGCTTTTATCATACAGTATAAACAATAACTGTGTGAAGTCATTGCCAGCAATGAGCTCGGTTTCTTCACACTTACATACGCATGAGTCACATTGCCTGTTTCTGTGACTTGAGAAAAAAAATAGTACAGTAAAAACTACTTAAGGTAAAACAGTAGTTTTAAGAATAGTGTTTTACTTAAATCTTTTTATGTAATCAGTTTCCACAAAAGTTTTAAGTACTCTGAACTTGTAGGGTATTACAGTGCATGATTGAAAACTAAAGCCCCTGCGCTAAAACGAATTTAATACAAAATCAAATCTAATGACATCCATTGCAATACCATTATGAACCATTATCTGTTTTAAACCCCTTGCAAAACTCCTGTGTGTAGTGTGTTTTGGTCCGCATTCCAGTAGTGTCTATTGATTCCCATCCACCAGATACCATCCCACCAATAGATCTCAACACATTACCAGTAGAGACCCAGAGAGGCAATTATAGTTTCCTTTAAAACTATTACAATTCCCATTATAACCATAAGGTCCATTAGGATGGTTTCTATTGTTTTAGAAGCAGGATTCTGTTTCAGCAGGGGCCGAAAACCAAAAATGAACTATTTAAATTAGCCTGCGTTCGGTTACTGCACAAGCATAAACGAAATGTGCAATTGTGGCTGAGAGCAAAATGCATTTAGTCATTCATTTGTTTTAAAACAAAGTAAACAATAACAAACATCATTATTAATCATTCCAAGTTGCAATATGTACTTGTGGCTAATATACTTAATGTCCAAACTATTTGCTACAGTATGTTAAAATGCATTTAATCACAGGTTAAACAAATAAATAAGCATCTGGACCACACGACTGAATATTAGAAAACTACATTTAGTTAAGAGGACGTGCCTTATTCGAAACACATGGAGGTTACTGGAACATCTACTCCAGGGCTCCCAATGCAACTGAATCTGGTTTTACTTGGTCTTTAAGTACCGCTAATGCCTCTCATCTCTCCGGGGTGACCTGTTTTAGTGTGACATGACTAACCATACTAATCTAATGGCTGGAAAAGAAAACCACTAAGTGCTAAATGCACTGAATAATTTAGCACAGTGTCACTCTAATGAGGAGAGTCTGACACTGTTCGCCAAAGTAGCCTGAGATACAATGCATGTCTGCGCAAGCGCTTACGCACTAATGCATACGCACCCGTATATATAATTGCATGTTAATTCTGGGTTTCATGTACTTATAATTGTGTACAAATTTTTATATTCTAAAGAAGAAGTGGCCAAGTGCCATCTACATTCCCAAAGGGAATTCCTGGAAAACGGGAATTAAACTCCAGTTGCTATATGTCGATGGACTAACCACGGGGCTATCAGCGCAGGCAGACTATGATTTGTTTTATGCAGAAGTTACATAAAGGTTGTGTTTTTAAGGTCACCATGAATTATTTTGGTAAATTTTAACCGAATGGCTTTGACAAAATGTAAATGAGAGTTCACCGATGAATTACGATTTTTTGATGAACACAGACTGTACATACAAATAGCAAATGAGATCTATTAAACATGCATGCGAATGATAAAATGTTAAATAAATACACTTCTCCCGGTCCGTCTAATGACTTAAACGTCAAAACAGACAACTGGGCAGAGCGCAAGTGACCTTGAAAGGCTGAATCTCATCAAGCAGGGTCAGCGTGGCTCCGTTCTCAGGGAGTGAAGGAAGACTCTCCTCATTGATTTATAGCAGCGAGGTCTTCCTGCATGTGGCGGCACGCTTAAAACCGCACACGCGCTGCCTTTACAATTTAATTAGAGCGGCCTGAATCTCAGCAGCGCTACTTCTGCTAGAACCACCATTTTTCATTCGCCTCATTAAGCACGAGCGTGGATTTCAAACCGTCCTTGTCTGGGTTATAGAGCAGCTTTCAAATGAGCTGATGAGTAGACAGAAGGGAAAAAGGAGAGAAAAATAAATGTTAAGGAGATATTAATTTCATGGTTATTTGAAAAGCTCTCTCTCTCTTATTTCTGTAAAGCTACTGGGATTCTGTAGGATGATGTTGAGCTATTAAGATCTGCAGAAATGGGCCAAAGCCTTGCATCGACTTGTAAAATGTTAAAAAATCTTTCTAATCTTCTTAAACAATATTTGATATTGTTTTTTTAGCAATAATATCTCTATATTACAAAATTATATTAGCATTTATCCCTACTCTTTTTTTTTTAAACAAAAGAATGTAAGGGAGAATGTAAGTGACTTACATCCTTAGTTACCCAAGTTGTTATTGTACGAATACTTGAATACTTACAAAAACAGTACTTGAAATTTACGCGGTTAACATGGTTCAAACATGGTTCAAACGACGAATGTGCGACAAAGTTGTTTTCGGGATACAGTCTTGCCTAGTTAGTTTCTCCACGTATGCCTCGTACTATGGTGGTGCAGCAGCGAGTTGTGTCATTTTTTGGGAAATGCACCCTTGGCTAGTGGCGAAACTGGCATCTGGAATAAATATCTTCGAAAAGAAAAACATTTTTGTTTTTGAAAGATGAAGGGAGATAGCAAGCATTGATCACCGCGGTGCGAAGAGAGGCTTTGCAGTCAGGCATGAATTTAAAGATCTGTAGCTAACATTGTATATGTTAATTTTACACAGTAACATTCGCTCAATGTAGTAGTTGATTCGCTTTAGCTATGATTTGAACTACGTAATTTGTTTATTTTGCTTGTTATTACAAAATAATCTACTCTATAAGGACTCTGTTGTTATTGATCCTTTGTGAAAGTCTACACTGTAAAAAATCCAATTAATGAAATGTTGGACGGGCAAAAATATATAAGTTAAACCAATTTTTTTGTTTGAGCTAGTTGAGAAGACATATTATTTTAAGTCTAGATAAATCTGTGTTTAAAACATTAAATGAATGGTTATTATCAAATCCAGTCAACATTCAGAATGGCTAGTGTTGACTGAACTAATTAAGACAAATCAGGTTAATATGTGGACTTATGACAGCTATTTTTCCTGACAACAAAATGCTCAAAATATTACTGTTATTTGGTCATAAAATGTAATTGTAAGAGTTGTTCAGGCGTGAATGTATGTGCTTAAAGTTTAAATATGCGGTTGGTTAATAAAGATAGCGTCTATTTAAAAGTGTGCTCGGACACTTTCGGACGGAGATTAGCTCCATATGAGCTCCAGAAGAGCTCCAGAAAATCACCGGTGCTTAAGTGCTCACACCCCGCCCAGCGCAGCCTCGCTTCGGCAAGCGCATCAGAAATCGACTGCTGGCTCTGATATCTCTGTGGCGTTTAAACGTGATTTAATTCATTTTAATTTCTCATACTTAACAATAAAAGGGTTATGTTTTAAACCATATTTTAGGATTGCACTTAATTGATATCGCTGTTGAGTGATGTTTCATATCTTTTACATTTGTTATAACCGGACAGCATGCGAATTTGAACTTCAGAGCTGAAGGAGCGGATGGAGAAATAGTCCCAATATCATAACAATCTTATGCCTGGCTCACACTACAGGATTTTTTAAATCCTGGCAGATTATGAAATCTGGTTGCAGCACACACATAAGGAGAATCTTGTCAGATATTCTTCTCTCAAATCTTAAACATGCTCACACTACAGGAATTTAAAATCCTAGTGCATCACACACTAAAGGATATTATTAGGATTATCTTGCCAGAGCAAGCACTTCACGTCACCTCAGGAGAAGAGTATATAAAGGAATGAAGATTATGATACATTTATTATGATTTCTTTTTAAATATTTACAAAGTAGCAGCTTTCATTTTGAAACCTAGGCGATTTCTCCTCCTCAGCTCTTGTTTATGGCAATGATCTGTTTTAAGGATGTGTTATGCAGGCAGTGTTTGAATGCATACTGTAGATGTGTGCACAATCTAGCACCAACTCAGGTCTAATTCTTATGCAAGATGTATTTAAATTTAAACATCTATTTAAAAACATATTTTAAATATAATTGGCTAGCCTATATATCACTTTTTTTTTTTTTTTTGCACATTTAGGAGTTACTATTAAGTGATGTATGCTATTTCTATCAATGCTCTGTTTTTCTGTTTCTTCCTAACAGGAATATTATTGTAGGTTTATAAGCATTGCTGCTAAATGACTTATGCTTGGTTAAACTCTATTTTGCACTGTTGTTTGCATTATTTAATTCCACTGTATATATACTGCTCTGCAGTGATATTATTTTTAGCTATATACTATGTAAATTCTATTTTTCTTGTTTATTCTTCTGAGGCTACTGGTCTTTGAGAGCTTCTAAACAAATTTCATTATAGTTTTATTATGACAGTAAAGTTTCTATTTTATTCTAATCTATTCTATCTTGCAGTGTAATGTCTAGTGTTAAATTCAGTATTTACATTACCAATGGTTCTTGTAATGTGAAACGTTGTAAGTCTGGATATGAGGCGCATCAGATTCACAAGTGTGCGGTGTTTCAGCAATCAGTTTCTGTGCGTTTGTGGAGCACGTCACAAAAAAGAACTGAAAATCGTCATATCAATTTAAATTCGTTTTGTTAATATGCCAATTATTTAAGTGCAACATATTTCGTGTATGCCTATTTATTTTATTAAATTTCCTCTATACACAGAATAGCTGCAGGTGCGTGATGTGACTGACCATCATCATGTTCTGTTGTTTTTAAGATATTTTAGATAATGTTTATAAAAGAGTGAACAACGTGAATCAAGCGAGGAATTCATTTCGATATTTTAAATCGCCTGTCTGCCCCAACGAGCTGCAGTTGTGGCGGAATGAAAGTAGAATGAAACATTAACTTCCACAAACTATTTCTCCGGCTGCGCTGTCTACCCGTACTGCAGCTTGTTTCGGGGTCCCGAAAGCTGTCAATCATCTCCGTCTCTCATTGATTATTGTGAAAGTACTGACGTAATTATGCGGATTTAAAATCCTAAATATCAAACATGTTTGATAAGATCGGGGCGGCCCCGATTTGCTTGAGAGCATATCGCAAGGTGTAAGTTTAGACTTTTAAACGTCTCACATTACAGGATAATCTGGGCCGAACTTCGGAGCCGATCAAGGTCCATTGCCCGATTTTCCCTCGGATTCTCGGGAGGGGAAAATCGGGGTAAATTCGGCCCGATTATCCTGTGGTGTGAGCCAGGCATTAGATAAAACTTCTAAATATACCCGTGTGTGTACCCGTGTGCGCGCCTGCGTGCGCGCGACCCGCTCGCGCGCGTTTGTGTATGTACAGTATGTGCGTGAGTTTTTTTATTTAAAATGTCTTAACTCGGAAGGATCTGGATCACAGGTCATTTCATCTGAGATCAATCCGCACGCAACAGCTGGAATCACTTACTGATTCACATGACACAAGTCATTAGCCGTTTCCTCAAGTTCACGTCAGGTAAGTGGTTGTAATTAAATGTTAATTTTAGAATATATTAATCGGCAAAGACGCAAATACTCGACGTTTTTGTAATGATATTTTTGTAAAGATATATTTAAAAGTGTGTTATGCTATGTGTCCGAAGTAAAGTGGAGCTATTTTAGTAAAGATAGCCTTTAGGTGATTTACCGGACAGGGTTTAGAACTCGGTCTTTATTATAATTGGGACATTTTTACAAACAAACCTTATAAAATACAATACTGGCGTGCATTTTGAGACAAAACAATAGTACGTTACTCATAATGTTAAGTGATGTCAGTTATTTTAGTCAGTGATAAGCCCTGTCCGAGAAAACTGCCCAATAGTGTTTAATTATGTGTGATGTCTGAGGGAAATTTGGCCTAACGTTAACGTTATTTTAGGGAACAAAGTATTTCACAATCAAGCTTTATTATATTAAACATGTTATTTATGTATGTGTGTGTGTTTATATTCCTCTGTTTATCAAACCAGAGCGGTGATGATGTGGAGGCAGACCAGAGGGCTGAAGAAAGTCTCCTAAATGGCCCTGGAGATGTTCTGACTGGCTTCGGAGTGCTTTTTGGACTGTTTAATGCCCTCTATTTAGAGAACACTTAATTCTGTATGTTCAGTCTGTATGATAAGTGAATAAGTGAATAAAAAGCTTTTGTTTTCATGTGACTGAAGTTAATTATTTTGTTAACAACACCAGCATAAATTATTTGATAAATAAAATGTTATAAAAAAATCCCAAATAATAAATATTAATTGAAGTAACACATAAAACATTGAGTGAATACTTAAATTTTAATTGACAGAGTATTTGCTGTAAAATTCAACTGATTAAAACCTTTTAGTTGAATGAACTATCAAACTAATTGAGCCAACATACTTTTTTATATTTGAGTCAAGTTTGGGCCAACTAAAAAACATCAATCCAGGTAACACTTTGGAGACAGAAATTGAGTGAACGTAAAATTTCTGTGGAACTAGTTACTAAAAAATAATTCATTCAGCCAACAATTTATTTTTTACAGTGTACTGGTAGTTAAGTTTGGGCCACAAAGCCATTTGTTTATGTTGTTGTATTTATGCAGGGGTTTTCAAACTTTATAACACCAAGGACCCCCAAAATATGATGAACCTCTTGTGAGAGAGACCCCCTACCTAAAATATATCCATTTAATATATTTATTTGTATGACCACACATATAATTGGCTACACTTAGAGTCACTGCATGTATAAACCTCAAAGAAATTCAATTTATTTGTACTTCAGCAACTCTGACAATACAATAGCTTTACAAGGAAATTTGCCTTACAAACACCAGTAAGTGAGATAAAGGGAGCTGTAATAAGTTGTCTTTTTTTTCTCCTAGAACCTCCTGGAGGCTCATTGGGGGTCTCAGTTTGAAATCCCCTGTATACATGTATGTAACGTAACCTGCAATTACATTCTACAAGCAGAGATGGCGATAGCGAGGCAAAAGTTATAAATTGCAGCTTTAAAGGGCCCATATTTTGTGGCTAAAAAGCACATTACTTTGTGTATTTGGTGTAATACAATGTGTTTGCGTGGTTTACGGTTAAAAAAGCATTATTTTCCACATACTGTACATTTGTTAGCACCTCTAAGTCCCACCCATCTGTAACAGGTCGTTTTGTACAAAGCTCGGTGTGAACCAATTGGCCATCTATCCAGTGCGTTGTGATTGGCCGAATACCTCAATTACGTATACGGAAATGTGACGCTCCTTAGCATGTTTTGAAAGAGGAGCCCCAAAAGCAATAGTGAAAGCCAGGAGATACTATCGTCTTTACTACCTTCTCAATACGAGCTTGAATTTGACCCAGAAAACACAGATGGCTAAGCTGATCGATCAACTTTACCAGCGCGTTGTTAGAAGAACGTAACAGATTGGTAAGGTAAGGATACTAAAACATAAACCATGTCTGCATTTGTAACCGTAAAAATGACATGTATGAAATTCTTCACTGCAAAAAATTATTTAAGATAAAAATTCTTAGTATTTTTGTCTTGTTTTCAGTAAAAATATAAAAAAATTCTTAAATTAAGATACTTTTTCTTAATGAGCAAAATGACCCAAGAAAATAAGTCTAGTTTTTAGGCCAAAAATATCAAATTTAAGTGATTTTGTGCGTAAAACAGGCAAAAAATCTGCCAATGGGGTAAGCAAAAAATCTTGAAAATTTTTCTTGAACACTAAATTGAAGAAAAATTTGCCTACCCCATTCTCAGATTTTTTTGCTTGCTTTATGCACAAAATCACTTACATTTTATATTTTTGGTCTAAAAACGAGATTAATTTTCTTGGGTTATTTTGCTCATCAAGAAAAAGCATCTTAATTTAAGATTTTTTTTTTAATATTTTTACAGAAAACAAGACAAAAATACTAAGAATTTTTTTTCTTGAAAATCATTTTTGCAGTGTTTAAATAAAAAAATCGTCTACTTACAAGATGACAGTCAGAAGAACCAGTGTGTAGTTGCAAAGTTGGAATTGCTCCACTTTTTAGACAAAGCCTTTGTGTACATCCCCTGTGTTTAGAAAGTAGTCCTTTCATAAAATCTGCAGCACACAATCAAACATTTGGGCTGTACTGTTCTGAAACAGTGTTGTAAATAAATCCCAACCACTGGTTTAGGTTTACTCTATTGGAAGGCCAAAGAAAGTAGTTTGCCTTTCGCAGGTGAAAACACAGCGTCTACTCGACATGACGGAAACAACAATACTACACCGCGATTGAAAGTTACACCCTCTATCTTTCCGTGTACATTAGGGCGGTGTTATGAAAATGCTCAAACCAGTATGACGTTTAACTGCATGGGCGTGTTCGAACAAGCCGTTTTAGGTAGGTATGGATTAGGCTTCACTTTTAAGATGAACTTTACAGATCTTCTATGTGCACAGACATCTTTTAACACACTAAAAACAAAGAAAAACGTAAATTTGGGTCATATGACTCCTTTAAGGATGCTTATATGTTTTAACTAAAAAAAGATATAAAACTTCTGTAGAAAGTGACTTTTCGCAGTGCAGACTTAAGTGGAACATCCATATGGGACCGTACACACATTCTTGTTCTCATCATCCGGCAAAGAAATATCACTCCTTGGAACAAAGGCAATTAGCTGACATTAGACCGTACTCAGGCACTGTTCATGCTCTATCTCAGAGGTGTTAAATCAAGAGAAAATGTGCTACAGTAAGTACTAAGCCTGGATCACAGGAAGGTGACAGGAGCATTAACCACCCCTATCCTGATTAACAAAGCTTTAAAACACAAAGGACCAAAAGATGAAACGGCTCGACATGAGCACTCACAGTTAGCTGGAGATTCCATTATGTTAAGCATCAATATTTGGATTGAAACAAGAGACTGCCGAGCAAAAACTGAAATGGGATCCCGTTCATACAATTGAACAAATATGAATATCCACAGAGAAACCCTGAAACCTATTTAGTTCAGTAATGTGGCAAATTTTGAAGTGACACGGAATATTTGACTAGAAAAAAAAAATGTAGGTCTTGACTGTATTTATGTGAACTGATTGGATTGTGAAAAGCGGGTGCTAGATAATAGAAATGAGAATAAGGGATGAGAACTTTGTCCCAATATTCAGGAAATATACATTTACATTTATTTCAGCCTTTACATACTGGGCGCCAAGATAGTAACCAGAACATGGAAGCGGAAGTTCATCTTAAAGCCGTGAATACGTTGTGTAATCTTATTACATAACCTTTTATCTTATATATATACCATTACATTAAAGGTAAGGTATATGATTTGATTAAACATGATACGTTTATCACATCCTGAGACAGGTAGCAATAACGATGTTAAGTTGTCTAAATGTATATTATAAATGTATAGTACTGTGCAAAAGTCTAAGGCCACCATGCTACCATTAGATTTGTTGTTTTTGCAATGTTATAGTGATCATATATAATTATTTCTCAGGCTCTTTATTAGAATAATACAGGAAATGTGAATGTAGTTTTAAAAACCATATAAAAGTATAAGCAGAAGTGTCAAGTATTTAGGGTAAACTCCCCTTCCACTAGGGTAAACTGCATGATCTCTTAAACATAAATGAAATTAAATCCTAATTTCTAATCGAATGACTTCAGGACTTTAGTCTCCTCAAAAAAGCTCAAGATGTGTTTCGTGCCAAGAAAGGTCAAACTAAATACTGACGGATGCCTGAAGAAGACATTTAGTTTTGAAAATTGTTTTTGTGGATCAACAAAGTGCAAAACCCAAACTAACACCGGTAACTTTACTGCTTTTCCACAAGGTGGAATCAACTGCAGCAGGCAAAGGGTCTTAAAGAGTCCTTGCAGTGTTTCTTTTGGAAATGTATGTATGCGATATGATTTTATTTAGATGGATTCAGATTAGTGATGCACCGATGTATCGGCCGCCGATATTTATTGGCCGATTTTTGATGAATTTTAAACCATCGGCATAGGCACGAGAAAGGCCGATACCGATTGTTTATTAATTAACTGCATAAAGAAATCCATTATATGTAAAAAAATAGTTAATGTTGTTAATAAAATAAATGCCAAATAGCAAAAACCACCTTTGAAGGTTGTCATGCTGTCTTCTTATATTTGTTTTAGCTTAATTTGTGCCTCTCTTATTATGTTGGTCAGTTGAATGTTAATTAGATCCAATCCATGTTCAGTAAAAATAATTTGATGCAGAAATTAACTAGCTAATAGATCAACTGTATAGTATTGTGTACAAGTGTTTAATATCGGTATCGGCCAGATGTTGTCTGTTTAAATCGGTATCGGTGCATCCCTAATTCAGATAGTCTATTTTGAAAAAAAATTGTGTTGATTATGTAGTTTTTGTAACATTACGAATTAGCGTAACAATATTTAAATGAAAAGCAAACTACTTCGACTAACGTTACACAACCGATAATGTGCTGTAACTAATTCCGATTTCAAACAGTTGGTTATGTTCGTGATTTTGGTAATGTTATTTTCTTTGTACTGTACTGAGACACGAATGGGCTTCTGTGCATGTGTTTTGGAGGAGGTGTGGCTTTAGACAACAATTTTAACAGAGGGTGGGATCGTGATTACAGTGCTATTAGGCTAAAGTTACCCTGCCTTTAATGGCATCAAATCATTGCTACTTCCAAGCCTTGAAAGCCAACAGTAGATAAAACCTATTTGGCTATTGGTTAAAGCTCGTAGTTATTGCTTCACTAGCATCACAAAACAATGACTCCACCCTTCTGCCAATATTCAAACAGATAGCCCCATCCCAAACTCACATGATTATCTAAGCCAATCTTGCTATACCCGTGCACTAAAACGTGTATTAAAGAAGTACATTAGGTCAGTTTCGACTTCTCTGTACAAAATTCTTCTCCACATGTCAGAAACCACCACCAGGTCAGTTAAGTGCAATCTGAAGCCCTTCACAATGCTTTTAAAATTTAAGTAGAAGAAAAGAGGAGGAGGATGTTGACCTTCTCTCTCACAGACTCTCATCAGGCCAGAGGCGGCAGGTTAGCGGGAGGTCAAGGTACGTCGGAGCTTCAAGACGTGATCTGATCTGTAATTCTGAACACAGAGGTGCATACTAATGGCAGTTTTTCTTATGAGCGAGAGATGGAGACGGACACCATCAGTCTTCCTGTCCTTGCCCTTTTTGCAGTCTCTTCTCACCCTTCTCAGCCTGACCCTCTCACCAACTCCCGAGACAATCGTGAAGGAGTGCGATTGTGAATAGCATTGTGTTCTATTTCACACATTTTAGGTGAAACATCTTAAAAAGATTATATTATTCACACATATATATTTATGTTCAAATTAATACAGTTAAAATATATAAAATTATCTTCTATAACCAACGTGGTTAATCTGTAACCATTTTATGAAATGGCTAATATGCATGAATTCATACAAACTCATATGTAGGTTTTAGAACGATCAACTTACGCCCCAAATGTGTTACATTAAGTGATGGGGTTTCATAAATGTTTTTTTTTTGGGGGGGACTGGGCAAACAATTAATCGTGATTATATATATATTAGGGGTGGCACGGTTCACAAAACCCTCGGTTCGGTTCGTATCACGGTTCTATGGTCACGGTTCAGTACGGTTCTTGTTGTTATTTTTTCTTTAAATTTTTAACACTCTAGAAATGTATTATCTTATTAATGTATTAATTATCCATAATTTAGGATACAGTATTAAAAAAAATGTTTTATCATGTAATCATGCACAAACTGAATTGGACTTTAATGACATTATTGGGACCATCCCTGAGGAAAGCCAGATGAGATTTTGATACAGCAAGAGGGAAGACATTGATGATTTCAACATGCTTTTCATTTATTTGGCAAAAAAGAGAATGTGTATTGCCATCTACATGAACTTAATGTGCATTTTTAGCACACAAAGATAACTTGCATTTATTAAAATGCCAACTTCAGTGTAGCTCATAGATTTATCACTGAGAGGCTGCTTTAATACTGAGAGTTTATGTGGACGAGAGAGAAACATAACCTTTGCACCTGTAATATTAAAATCTCTTTAAGTCTCTTTTGTCCACTTTTGACCACTTCTGTCCTGATTACTTTGAGGGGAAATTTCTGAAATAAGATTGCGCAACTTTCACACGCTAGCAAAATGAAACTACGCGGAAATCAGCCGCTTTTATTTTATCAATGAAAGGCTAAAAATAGCGCTGAATACGAAAAGACGTAAAACATTCAATACCTCAGATTATATAAATGGTCGGAGAGAAGGCGATCTCCTGTGGCTGTTCTTGCACATTCAACCCATAGACTGCAGTTCAATCTATTGTTTTATTTCCGCTGTCATCATAAGTAACATGAAATAAAAATATGTTTCCATACACCAAACTTATACGACGCTGGCGCATCCTCCAACTGCGGGCAGACTTCCTTTTCTCTCCCACTTGCCATTTCTACACGTAACATAACCTGCAGTACTTATACTCCAAACCAGTCACCTCTTCTTTCGCGCGAAAGGGAAACACGCTATTTGAGGTCACATACAGGGCATGAGACTACATTGCGCATGCCATGAACCGTTGAACCGTGCGGCACACACGCGCTCCGAACCGAGACAAGCGAACCGAACGGTTCGGATTTTTTTCATGGACCGTGCCACCCCTAATATATATATATATATATATATATATATATATATATATATATATATATATATATATATATATATATATATACATATAAAATAAAAAATATATAATCGGGGGGCTGGGCAAACAATAATCCTGATTCATTACATACAAAATATTAGCTTGTGTTTACATACAATATGTGCGTGTCCTGTGTGTAATTGTTATGTATATATAAATACAAACACATACATAAATTTACATAAAATGTCATTTATATATATATATATATATATATATATATATATATATATATATATATATATATCTTTTTTTATTTATATATCATATAAAATTAATAAAAATATAATCTGAAACAATTAATCCTGATTAATCACATCCCAAATAAAAGCTTGTTCTTACATACAATATGTGCGTGTCCTGTGTGTAATTATTATGTATATATAAATACAAACACATGCATAAATTTAAATAAAATGTCTTTATATATCTTTTTTTATTTATATATCTATAAAATAAATAAAAATATAATCATTTACACACACACACACACACACACGTAAATATTTCTTAAACATACATTAACGTGTATTTATATATACACATAAGACACACACATATGTAATGTAAACACAAACTTTTATTTTGTATGCGATTAATTGTTTAACTCTTTATCTGCACTGATCTTGTCAATTAATAGGAAACGCTTTCGTGCCAATGACGAGTTTTTATGGCAATCCATATTTTCGGTATTTTACACTAGGTGGCGCTCTTACCAAACTCATAAAACGCTTAAGCCTCCACTGATCCAAAAACAGAAAAAAACTCTGTATGTTTTGATCACCGTTCTGAATCTGATCTCTAACAGTCCTTTTTAAAAAATGTATAATATATTGTATGTTTATATATTTAAATACAATTTTTCGAAAGGCATTAAACTTTATAAAAAAATACAGGCGCTGGCTTGCAACTTTGAAGAAAAAAAAAACGCTGGCGGGGAAAGAGCAAACTGCCCTATTTTTTTCTAATAATTAAGTATTTTTGTATGCTTTTATTTTTTTGTGCACGTTCTTGTACAATTCACAATTACGTATGACATCAGACTGCTATATTAGATTAAAAAAATAGCAAAAATTTTTGTAGTAAAAAAGAACAAAATATTTGGTAAATGGACAATGTTCATTAAAGTACTTTTGTTGTCTCCAGTATGTAGTAAAAAATCAATCTGAACAACATAATTCCATACATTTATGATACGTTTAAGCTACATTTATGATATGGTAAATCTGATGTGTTACTATCTAGTCCATTCGTCCTCTGATGCGTAATACACAGACCACATTACATAAGACTCTCTCTCGCTCTCCCTTTCTCTCAGAACATTACCACCTCAGACGGACGAGTCTTTCCTCTAGTAACGTAATCATGCCCAAGATACATCGCAAGTACATGATAAGCTGGATTGCAGCAGGGGCATCCTAAAGTGTGTTTAAAACTTTGTCAAACCTTGTAAGAATTTAATTTGAACTACAATGACTGGCAAACCAAATAAGCTATAGAGATACATTAAGAACCAAGCACATCTGTAGATGATGGGTATGAGACGAAGAAGGCTATGTCAAAGTGATAATAAAAGCACATCTGATATCTCAGTAATGCAATAAGACACAGTTTAAAGCTTATGAGTCTACTCTTAAAGCGTCTATGAACATGAAGCACTTCCAAATGGATTACATGAAAAGTATATTACCTGTATTACAACACGTCCCATCGGAAGGTCAAGAGGATCATGGAAAAAAAGAGAAAAGAACGCTCATTAGATTCAAATGTCATTGAGTACACAGCATTCAAGCACAATTTGAATGTCTACAGCCCATCTCTTTATAACAACCATGCTGTTTCTTCTTTAATAAAATGTGATTTTCTCATCATAGGAGTCTTTTAGCAGCGATTGCAGCTGTTATTATGACTCTCTATGCTCCACCTTACCATCTGCAGTGACTCTATGCCACCGATCTGCCATTAACGGTTTGTGTAGCTGGAGCTGAGAATTTCGTGCCGCCCATTTTACACTTTCCCAGATTTTTTCGCAGCAGCAAAATCAAATAACTAAAACTACTGCTGAGGATATCTTTTTCAACCAGCTCTGTTACTTTGTTGGTTTCTGTAGTAATGAAGTAGCGAAGACAAAACAATTCACACAACCAGCTAGAAATTCCCACTGCAGCACATACTGTAGTGAAATGAAAAGTGTGTTTTCGCTCTTAATTTTCTTCAGTGTTTGGAAATTTTCCGTTCTTTTCAAACGGAAGGGGATTGTGATCAGTACATGGCAACAAATGCACTCTGATACCGGGTCATGTGCAAAAGTCTTAGGCCACCACAACCAGACTTCTTGTTTTATAAGTTTTAATGTCCATCCATATTTATTTTTTAATCTGTTTTATTAAGATACAAACAGAAAATACAGGAAATATGTACAAAAAATGAAAAATTTCATTTTCAGGACTAAATGTCTTCTTTAGGCATCGTCTGTGTTTAGTGTGACCTCTCTTTGCACTAAACACATCTTGAGCGTTTTTGAGCAGAATGAAGCAAAAAGATTCTAATTTAACTACATTTACATTTAATTAACATTTAACTAAAATTAGAAATTAGGATTTAATTTTGTTTAGGTTTAAGAGATCCTGCAAGTTTCCTGCTTTTGCTCAAGTTAAAGGGGAGTTTACGCTTGACACATCAGTTTACATTTTTATACAGTTTTTATACTATATACACATTTCCTGTATTTTCTGGATGTAGAGACTGAAAAATAATTATATATGATCACTAATACATCGCAAAAACAACTAATCTAATTCTGGCATGGTGGCCTAAGACTTTTGCACAGTACTGTACATCAGAAAAAAGGGGCACTGGGGCAGCACACTTTAAATAGGTCCCAATATGTAGCATTTAGGTACAGATATGCACTGTCAAAAGTTGGATCTACTTAAAAAAATTTACTTCAATTGCTAACACCTAAAAAATTATTTAAGCTTTATCAACTGAAGTTGAGAAATTAAATGGAGAAATTATCAATTGAAGTATTTTTTATGTAAATGCTGTCACTTTTTACAGTGTGTATACATTTGGTACCAGTATGTACTTTTTAGGTGACGGCTTTGTACCTATTTTTCTGAGTGTGTAGGCACCAGAACTTCATGAAAATCTAAGTTTGCTGTCTTTTGACTTGACACACAAAATACATTAGGAACTGCATAAGAACACCACATGAAGCACCTTAGCATAACAATAGCCTTTTTCACACAGTAATTCTGGTAAATTACCATGAATTTACCAGAATGAATTTACCAGTAAATACAAAAATGTGCTGTTCACATACGCAGTGACTTTCCGTCTTTTTACCAGTAAGACATCCTTCATACACATCAGTATCAAAATACCGGTAAACTCGGAGAGAATGTGGAAGTTACCTGTGGCGCGTGGCTGGCGAGTTCAGCGTCGTATTTTTAAAGTCGCCATGAAACGGAAGTAGCGATTGCCTTATTTTCCCCGTGGTGACGTATATCCGAATGAAATGGCTTTTGAGATGAAATAAGGCAGGGCTGGATTTGAATTTGTCCATCGAGATCTGATTGGATCGTTTGAAGTTGGGTCGTGTTGCTAATTGCTAATCACTGCGATCTTCTCCCGGACCCCGCCCACCTGCCATACTTTTGACCGGAAGTGAAGAGAGATCGTTTTGAGGAGGGGAGGAGATTTGCATTTTTGATTAAAGATTATGAGCACACACGAATTTTTAAAAAATAATGAAGCTCACAGATAAGTCATTTGTTAATAATACCACACTATTAAAAATACATATATAGTTTTTCATTTCAATTTCATTGCGACTTTAAACAATGGCGGGTTATGACTTAATATACACGGTACACATTTTGTTGTTTTCACGAAGTTGCTCGTGACCAAACAACATTACGTTAGGCTACGTCAAACGGAACCTGCGTTTGCACATTAGGCTTCACAGAAAATGTGCTAAGGACATCTGCAATTTGGCAAATAGATGGTAAGCTGTTTTAAACAACTTTGGTGAAGAAATGTGGATGTTAACTTTAGGTGTTCGACTTTTTAAGCAGCATGTGTGTGGAAACGTCCGTAAACAGTGTGGGGTAAACGTGGCATCTGTATTAAAATGTTTTGATTGGCGGTCTGACGTCGTCCATTCTAAATGCCGGTAATCCTATATTTTTCGTTCACACATAGCTTTTACCGGTAAATTACTGGTAATTTTACAAGCTCTCTTACTGGTAAATTGGGAGCACTGATTTAACGGAAAGGTTCTGTTAACACATGACCTGTTAACTGCAATTTACCAGTAAATTACCAGTAAAGACTGTGTGTGTGAAAGGGACTATTGATATTTTGCAAAGGCAAGCAGCATTACTTGTTTTATATACTGTATATATTTTAAATAAAACAAAAACAAACTTCTGTACTTGTAGAGAGTGAGTAAGAAATAGACGAGACGACGATATGAGTTATTTAATAGTGTCCTGAAGTGCACTTTCTCTTAGATAAGCTCTATCTGTCCAATCGCCGTAAGCTCCTGCACAAACCTCCACGGCTTTCAGCTCAATTCGTTCCACATAAACTGGGATGAAGGACAAGCACCATTGTATTGATATGAAAAAGCATATTTAAAACTGGGGACAGCGGAGGTGATCCATACCCGCCAGCTTTACGCCAAAAGAACGAGGTATAGGTGAAAAGACCTGCAAACAGCGCAGTTAAATCCAGCTTGGAGAGGTTTTGATGATGTCTATCTGGATGTCAATTATAACCTTTATAATTCTAGACGGTTGCAAAGAGATGAACACAGTCAGCTATCGAATCGCTGCAACTAGCACAGGCAAGAACGTGCATACTAGACGGCAGCTACAACCCCCAAAAAATCACAAGGTTTACAAATAGGTAGTGCCACACAAACGCAAATAGACATTCCAAGAAATAGGACAACTGGCTAGAAAATCTGTGTGTAAACAAAGCAGGCGGAGGTGAGCGAAGAAATAGCAGGTTCGGCAAGGCTGGCAGTCAGACGCAAATACGACTGGCACGTCAGGAGGAGTGATGCTGCACGCATGAAAAATAGGTCACACTCAGCTTATTTTTTTCCTTATAAACAAGGCCAAAAACAAACGGAGGGGAAGATGAAGGGGTGGAGAAAGAAATGAGAAAGCCTCATTTTACTGTAGCTTTGTAATTACCTTCACCCTCTCATGGTCGTTAGTGGGCAGATTAAAAAAAATTCTTAAAAAAGGCCTCAAAAACTTCAGCACAGAGCAAAATTAACTTTTAAATAGTCAACATTAAAGCACGGATAATTTTTTTTTAATGTAAACGAACGTGAACCGACAATTGCACAGCCTTGCAAAGCATACCGTATTTTCCAGACTATAAGTCGCATTAGTCAAAAAATGCACCATGAAGAGGAAAAACATACATAAGTTGCACTGGATATAAGTCGCATGTATTAAGAAAATTATTTACAAAATCCAAGCCCAAGAACAGAGATTTAATCTGGAAAGGCAAGTTATTCAACTAAATAATGGCACACAGAACAACAGGCTGAATAGGTGTCCATCAGTGATGCGCACATCAAAGTATACACAACCCGCACCGCAACTCGGACCGCAAAAAAAAAATAAAAAATTATATATACAAACGACCTGACTGACCGTGACCCAAATATCATAAATATTTTTGACAACCACAACCAATCAGAAGATATTTAATGTTTAATGTACAATAAATTGTTTATAGTTAAATATACTACTACAAGATTAATGAAGTTTTATTCATAATACTGTGTTAATGGTTTTCTATCGCAAAGCTGCAAAAAAGTAAAGTGATTACCAAAAACTCACTGCATTCATTGTAAATTAGAATGAAAACCATAAAAGTTTTGCCCATCCCTAATGTTGATAGCAGCCAATGCAAATAAGTTTAGTACCCCCCAATATTCATTCACCACCTTTTGTTTAAGCAATTTCCCACAATATGCGTTATCAACCTCACAATCTAAACACATCCACCTTACTGAACTCCCTCTTTTGTATTCCAAGCCCGAGTCGCAGGCCTAACATCTCATTGATTCTTTTATTATTGTGCGTTATGACATTTCACATTTTGTCAACTCAGCTCTTTTTTTGCCCCTCTCGGCCCTGATTTCAATTGCTGATTACTTCACATCAGTCAGGGCTGATATGATGAGAGCGCTACGGAGTTATTGCTTCGCACAAGTCGGGCTTATTGCACAGACCGTCTCGCCTTTCCCGACGCCTTACGAGGCACAGACGAAAATAATAACAGGAGACGTCGGGGGGCTGACATCTTGGTGACAGGCTGAGTGGCAGTGCTGTCACACTCTTTACACCTGCTTTAGCACTGTCATCACTTCTAAGCTAAGGGTCTCTCTCTATTCGCAAAACGTTTCTGTCTCGGCTGGGATGGGTTAGAGGGCGTTCGCACCTGGGAAGCAGTCGAAGGAGCTGTTATGGGAGTCTCCCCACACTTAAACTTTTTAAGTAAATTTATGACATAAAACAATCACAAACCATTAAATTATACAATGTAGTGCATTTTTTAATTTTAATAACACAATTCATGTGTTGTATTTACTAAAATGTTCTAAAACTGGGGTCCCTCCTGGCACCATCTCACGCCCCCCCAAGGGGGGGCTGCCACCCAGTTTGAGATCCACTGCGATAAGGCATTTGTCTTAAAGGGACAATCCACTTTTTTTGAAAATATGCTAATTTTCCAGCTCCCTTAGAGTTAAATATTTGATTCTTAAACTTTTGGAATCCATTCAGCCGATCTCCAGGTCTGGCGCTAGCACTTTTAGCATAGCTTAGCATAATCCATTGAATCTGATTAGACCATTAGCATCACGCTAAAAAATAACCAAAGAGCTTCTATATTTTTCCTATTTAATACTTGACTCTTCTGTAGTTAAATTGTGTACGAAGACAGACGGAAAATTAAAAGTTGCGATTTTCTAGGCAGAAAGTATCCAAAGGGGACTATCTTTGGGCAGTGCGTAATATCACTACGCCTGCTGCAGCCATGTTACATCAACAAAGTCCTTGATTATTACGCCGGAATGAGAGTATAGTTCCTAGTCATATCAGCCTAGAAAATCACAACCTTTAATTTTCTGTTGATCTTAGTACACAATGTAACTACAGAAGAGTCAAGTTTTAAATAGGAAAAAATATAAAAACTCTTTGGTTATTTTTAGCGCAAAGCTAATGGTCTAATCAGATTCAATGGGTTGTGCTAAGCTAAGCTAAAAGTGCTAGCGCCAGACCCGGAGATCAGCTGAATGGATTCCAAAATGATAAAAATCAAATGTTTAACTCTAGGGGAGCTGGAAAATGAAATTTTTTTTTTAAAGTGGAATGTCCCTTTAAACCAACGTTTGTGCTTTGTTGTTTTCTACATAAAATCATCCTATATCATATAAAGAACATTGTGTGAAAAATAACCTTGATATCTTTAAAACTAACTGATTAAGTTAATGTCAATGACATTTATTTCGGTTTCAATTATGCTTTAGGCACTCGATTAACAAATCTGAGGTTAGTGTTGTCACGATACCAAAATTGTTGGTTCGATACCGATACTATGTCAATGGTTTCGATTCCGATACTTTTTCGATACTTTTTCTGAAAAGGGAGAAACACTCAAATCTCATTGCTGTGCTTTATATTAAAAACGGGACAACATTCTAATCATATAACACACTAATAAATGAACATATGAACAGCAGATATATTAAACATTTAAGCAAAATATAAAATATATCAACATTTTAAAAAATTAATTAGAGCAATGGCATTCAAGGTAAAAAAAGAATAATTTTAGCAGCATTATCTTAGTTTTTCTCTAGTGAGCATTAGCATAGTAAACAAATATAAACGAGTACTTAAACAAATGCATTGCTTTTTGTTTGTAAATGTTAATACATTAACATTTATATGATAAACAGATTATAGTGTAAATGTGAAAATATACCTCACTGAACGACATGAGGGTTAATAAATGACGTGTTTTTGTGAACTTAAAGCACAACGGTATCTGGGTTCATTTACTTTTTACCACAGTAAAAGTATTTTCTTGTCAGCTAAAATGCTGTCTAATTTCCTAAGTCTGATAACTGTGAGGCGATTGTATTAACTTGGATCATTACAGGCAAAACGTGACAACACGCATATCAACAACAATTTGGTAAGTCTAGAATTAATACTTTGGGATGATTATCAATCTCTCGTCGGCATTCGGTCCTTCAGTGCTTTGCTAGCGCCGTTAGCACGCGGCTCTGTACAACGCATCTTTGGCTTACTTCACTTGTGTCCTTCGGGTTCACATGTTTATTTGACTCGCATCCGAAAAAAACTCCACACAGCAATGCTGCTTGGCTTTCTTGTACTGTTAAACCAGAGCGAACGAGATGAGGAGATAAGGCGGAGCACTGCATTCACGTGCACTGTGTGTGCAGCGCAGTTTAAAAGAAAAAGAGAGAGAGGGAGAATGCGCAGCCTGGTGTTTGCAGAGTTAACGTACATAAACAACAACTCGCAGCTCGTCTCGGAGTATCGATTCCGTGGGACACGAGTATTGGAATCGTTTTAAAATTTTAGTATCGATATGTATCGAAATATCGATAATTTTGACAACACTATCTGAGGTAAATCTCTTTAGCAGTACACGCCACGGTACAGTGTCCCCAGATCTCCAACTCGCCTCTCAGGCAAAGAGAAACTAATTACCATCCATCGCTCTACAACGGCCTCCAAATTCCCACAGGCCAGAGTTTGGGGTTGTGGTCATTCTCCTCTTTCTGAATAGCCAATCGGAAAGGGATGAAGGCCATTCCCCTCCACTGCATATATCCCCGCGGTGCTACATGCTGGAGGGAAGATACCGTGTCCAATCATCTCCGGCTTTATCATGCAATACTCCGGTTGCTAATCTGTGCCGTTAACCACTGAGCCGAGATTAAAGGCGAATCGCCGTTGCCTTGACACTGTTTATTCATGCAGCCCAAACAAATGAAAGGAGGAAAAACGTCTTAATGATAAGGTCCGATAATGAACGTTATTTGTTGGTGAGCCGTTTATTGCCCATTAGTAGCTCGGCTTGGTCGGTGCTTGGGCGCATGAGGGGGAGAAACTGAATAAATAAACGTATTAAAATCGCAACACAAAGTATGCTTTTGCTGATGTGAGATTTTGGTGATCCTTTGAAGCGATGACTGTGAAGGGACATGGAAATTTGTTATGCTTTAAGATGGTGACCACGATAACTAGCTGGGGCAGATCAAGTCTGCCTTAAAGACATGAATAAACACGAACTATAAGACGGCCATAAATTCAGTAACACAACCCTGTCTGTGAAATCCCGCCTCATAATGTAATAATGAGATTTCAATCATAAATTTCAACCGTTGGCTTACTCAGTCAATATTAAGATATCAAGGTTATATTTTTACAGAGTCTTCTTACGTAGGATGATTTTATGTAGAAAACAGTAAATCACAAACTTTGGGTTTGACTACAGTAAAAATACAATTTTGGTAGGAGATGTGGCCTGACAAGCATTGTGTGTGTGTTGGTCTAGGCCTACTGACGTTTACATGCAGGTGACCCGAACGGAAATGCATCCTGTCAAAATAACTTCTTATTTTACGTAACGACAGAAACAAAAGGTATGTCGCCTGTAAGTTTGAATTGTGAAACTGAAGAAGAAGATTTTCCTCACTGTTTTGCCTGTAGCGTTGTGTACTGTATATAGCACGCAGCATTTTTCACCTTGTGTATGCACAGCAAACTCTATTATTCATAGTGTCATGTCCTCGGTCATTCTGTGTCACAGAAAAGCCCGTGGCGCAGACCTCTTTCACCCATTAGTGCTCCGAGAGGTGCCTATCTCTCACACGGGGCAGCGTTTTACTGTCAAAACCTACATTCATCTCCGCTGTGACTAATTCTCCAGTGTCCGGCTAAGTGGCTAGGCTCATTTAGCATTATGTACTGTAGAGCAAATCAGTAAAGCTTACGATGGAGTGCGCTGTAAGTTTGCCCTGTGTTGATGTGAAGGATTCATTTTAGCCAGTTTTGTCGCTGGAGCAGGTTATTGTTATGTGTGAGGAGGAGGCTTGCGCCTTCACATCCTGAGACCACAGAGTCATTGTTTATAATTGACATTGGCATGATAAAAGATAGTGAAAGCAGGGCAGGGTGACTCAAGGGTCATTATGTGAAAAAGGTGCCATGTGTGTAAAAATAACTTTGTGTAACTACAGAGATATCGAAAATGTAGGAACTTTCAATTTCTGCATACACTTTTGGTTTACAACAATATTTATAGGCATAAAAGCGAGTATTCTAAATTCTTGCAATATTAAATTGGTATTTATTATTTAAAATAAATAAACATTGTATTTATGTTGTTAATGTGATACGTTTATCTCTTTTGTTTTTTAATGATAATTAAGTAGGGCTGTCAAACAATTAATCATGATTAAAAGTGTGTGTTAGCATTATATATACACATACTATCGGCAAATGTTTTAAAACACTTGACTGAAATGTTAACTATGATCTTTAAAATCATCTGGAGATGTATGGTTAAATGCTCGAAATGACTTTTGTAGACACAAATACCTATGCCAAACAGATTAATTTATATTATTAGAAAACAAAAAAATATTTTTAATTTTATTATTTTTGAAATAGATTGCAGCCATTAAAAGCCTGGATTAAATTTGAACTCCTTGGATATTCTTAATTTTTTTTTACAATTTCTAGGCAAAGGATGACTGCACTTCAGATGAGGGACGCTAAACAATTAATCGCGATTAATCGTTAGCAGAATAAAAGTTTTTGTTTACATCATATATGTGTGTGAACTGTGTATAATAAATTTGTATAAATAAATGTACACACATGCATGTATATGTTTAAGAAATGTTTACATGTGTATATACATTTGTATATTTATGTATAATTTATATTATATATAAATACTTAATATATACATTTTTTTCTTAAAATTATACATGAATGTGTTCATATTTATATATATACATATTTATTATACACAGTTTACACACATGTGTGATGTAAACAAAAACTTTTATTCTGCTAACGATTAATCGCGATTAATTGTTTAGCATCCCTACTTCAGATGATAAAATATAACAGTTTTGATTTTTTTTATGCTTTTAGTCAACATCATCATTCCCAGAGTTACATTTGTGTTATGCCATATTTTTAACAAGCTTATTATTATTCTGTATTATGAAAAAATATATAAATAAAGAATGAGTAAACATTGCAAAACTTTTAATATTTATTGATATTTATTTATTAGGGCTGTCAATCGATTAAAATATTTAATCTAGATTAATCGCATTGATTTTCATGAGTTAACCGATTAATCGCACATTTTTATCTATTCTAAATTTACTTTCATTTAACACTTTTCAAGTTTTTAATACTCTAATCAACATGGGTGTGAATAAATATAGATGCTTTATGCAAATGTATGTTTATTATTAGTGAAAGCATACTCAACATATAGCATAATCTATCTAACTATCTACATACATTTGCATTAGGGCTGTAACGATAAATCGCGTGTCCCATTAAAAAGACCTGTCTAAAATCGATTCTGCATCGCAAGGGTGCGATTCTGTGTTTCATGCTTAGCTTGTGCGTGTACTATGGCGTTTTGGTCAATAGGAAGTCCTTATCAATCTAAAGTCATTATGAGTCGGAGTCGTTTATAACCTGCATTTAAAAAAGCAACACTCGTTACATAAAATCATAAAAAATATTCCTTATTATCATGAAAATACCTGAAACAATCTGAAGAACGGCGATATAAATATCCTTCTAGACATTTCCTGTAATAGCGCCCTTAATGCTACTACTTCTGTGGCACAATTGGAGTTTCTGCACGAGAGCGCCCTCTGGCTTTTGGATGTGGTGGCATTTCACCGTAAATCATTCGAATTAATTCATAGAGAAAACGCGCATTTGCACGATTAATCGTTACAGCCCTAATTTGCATACATACACACACACACACACACACACACACACACACACCCCTAAATGTTTTTTAAATATATACATTAATGTTTGTGTATTTATATATTATATACACCTATAATTAAGTAATGATCTTTTTGTATTCCATAATAAAATTCATAATAAATATATAATAAAAATTATACCATTATTAAATTCTCTTGTGTGCAAAGTTTGGGTTTTACTAAGAACTAAACACATTATTTATTTGATGTTTCAAAAAAAAAAAAAATGCAAGTCAACGCAGAAAAAGAAATATTAACACAACATTTGCCATTAAAATTGAGGACAAGGGCCCACGGAAGTCAGAGAAACAGAATATACAATAAAACACAACTAAAATAACCTGGGACTAGTTTAGCCCATGGCAAAGAAGAAAAACACTTTGGTCTCGGTGAAAAAAGAAATGTGAGCAAAGGAAGGAGCATACTGTAGAAAGAGAGAGAGGGTATCTAAGGGCGAGCCGTACTTCCTCAACCCAGTTTTCACAACAGTAAGCAAGTTCCCTCGCTGCACCAGACAAGCTCAATTACACAGTTCAGATGTAAGCGCTTCAGACACTTGAGAGATGTTATGCTGCTAAATGGTAAATAAGACCTCATTTACACATACAGGAGGATGAAAGAGTTTGTGAAACAAATGGCCGCCCCACTCAAAAGCTTTCTAATTTGGGCAGAGTAGGAGCAACCCGGCATCATGCCAACTTGCACCCGAATGCTTCTTCCAATCGCCCACAGTGTTATGCAACACAAATTAATGCTCCACTTTGGTCAAATTGTCTATGCGATATGTACCAGGGCTTATGAACTTGCTTTTTTGTCTCTTAATACAGTAATACAGTACAGTCCGGGTCAACTAAGGTCTGTAGGGATTTTACATCACGTCAATCTTAAAAATCATTCCTTTATGTTCCTCAATATCTTTTCATGCTTCAGAAAGCTTCTCCATCCAACAATCACACACCTGTAATGAGGGAGAGAGAGAGAGACCCTTTATCTCTTCACAAAAACCAATCGCTAACACCCCTAAACCAGGGACAGGTGGGCCGGTCCAATCCTCATCTCCTCTAATTAGAGAAAATGTGAACATTTATGAAGAAATCCCTGCTGCAAGGCCCATCAAAACCAGAGCGACTCCTTGACCCTCCGGTTACATAACGGAGTCTGGAGTCCTTGCGCAACCGTCCGCTATTCAACATCAGGTTTGACTCGTGCCAAGGTGCGATAAGGCAACAAATTACTCCATTAATTAACTTGATATTTTTACTAGCTGATTGAATAAGTGCTTATGCGAAAGTCAGGAAGCCACGGCCCATTTCCTGCCAAAATGTCCCGGTGAGAGACAGGAAGTGCAGTCCACCCATACATAAATCATCCACAAAGACCATTAAGAACACTCGGTGCGATTCCACAAATGTTCCGGAAAATCTGCCTGCCTTTCTTCCAGCGTTTTAAGGTGATGAACACAATAGCAGCTATGCAAGTAAAGCAAAGAACTGGGTGTCTATGTGAGTATAAGCAAATTTATCAGACACGAAAACACCTCTGTCTGGCCGGCGTCATTAAAAATGAGCCAGCTGAACATATCTGAGTCTTAAAAGGCAATTAACTGCCGGTGAGCAGCGCATGCTGTGTACAGACAAGAAACTGCACAGTTTTACTTCTCTGTGTGTAAATGTCGATAGTCACTTAGACTTTGTGTATCACAGTTACCTGCGTGTACTAATTCAGATGAGCATGCGTAGATTTATATACAGTAGATAATCTTTGTGTATAATAGTGTGGTGCTATGTTAACAGGTTTAAAGAGATTAAAAACTGCACTACGTTTATGTCTGTAAAGTTTGATAACCCATAACTTTGAAAAGCATTTCAAAACTGGAATGCTAAAACGCACTAACATTTGGCACTGTTGCTTTGAACCGTGCCCGAACGCACTTCCCCCTCCCAAAGACTTGCACTTACACTATTTATTCATATAACTCGACCATTTTCCTATAGCACTGCTACTTGGGCGGAGTGATTAGCGCAACTCGGACCAAACTCTCTGCTCCTCACCAGGGGGCTTCTCGGGTACTGCGAGCAAATCACTCCGCCCGAGTAGCAGTGCTATAGGAAAAATGGTTGCGTTATTTTGTCACTTATTGGGAGCAGTATGCTAACCGGAGCCATTCACTTCCAGTCTTTGTGCTAACTAGCTAGCGGTTGGTGCGTCAGACAGAGTTACAGGACGCACGGAGATGAAAAAGGTATGTATGGACATATCTAACTCTGGGGGATATAGTGAATAAGCCAAGCAATTCCCAAAATGTGGGCGTGTTCCTTTAATTCGCAGCATTGCATTAGCAGTACAAAGGTCGTGGTTTCAATCCACAGCGAACACACGCACAATGAAAAATGTTGACACTGTTGCTTTAAATAAAATGCCTAATTGTAACTGTAATAAAAACTGCTAAAAAAAAAAGATTTTTCCATTTGATAATTTAAAAAATGGTGAAATAAACAACATATGCACGCAGTTATAAATAGTTTACTTTATATTCGTATGGGGCAACGGTTAGCTTACCTCCGGCGATAGATTCTAGCATTAAAGCATTTGTGCTAATTGAAAGGTCACTCTGATAATGATCTACTCCAAAGCAAAAGCAAACACTTGCTAGTTCCCTGGCCATGAGCAGAAAGCATTGCGTCCTGACGGCTAAGATACAGTCGGTCTATCATTATCATACGCATAGAGCTGAGCTCTGTGAGCCATTTCATTTAAGCAGCCACTAACCTAATTAAAGCGTGTTCCTACACATCTTTGCAATCTAATAACTAATTAACCACAGTCCAGTTCAGCAGTAATAAGCAACACGCCTGGGGCTAAACTCCAACCACCTTCCTTTTCTCCTCTTGACTCTCCAATGCATTATTCTCCAATCCTACTTTTGGTTAATTATTATAGTGCTTAGCACACATGATTCTTACCAATCACATATATATAAAAATAAATAAGACTACAGTGAGATTTTAAGGAAAAGGACAATCTGTCTTTCGAGGGCACATATTATACCCATTTTTACAAATATCCCACAGATCATTTGCTATAGCATGTCCAAAATGGCCCAATTTTGGTTTTATCACGTGTGTACTTTTAAATGCAAATGAGCTACATCTCCTCATTCCTTTTCCAACAGACAGTGAGCGCTTTTGGTTAAAAATAGATCTGATTCCTGTGAATACAGTCTGAGACAATAATATCTTTAGACACATTAGCGCTACAACATGCTAACAAACACAATTGGAAAAGCTTTTGGATAAAATTAACCAGTCAGTCAGTGGCCGTGGGTGGGGCTTTGTTTGTGTGACATCACATTGACAAGAGAATCAAAATGGCATATCTAATAAGACTGCTTTCGTTTAATAAGGATTAAAAAAAGAAAGAGATGGTGTTTTTTCCATTATAGGGTTGCCAACATTCATTTAAGTCCAAATACCTCCAAGCGGATTTTGCATATATGTGCCCTTTAATGTCAGACCGTGACATTATACATCTGTGGACTTTGGTCACCATTATCCAAATGATCAATCTTTTCTTATTGATTTTAAGTTGGAATAGTACAAACCCAACTTGGTCCTCAAGCACGTTGCAGATGTTTCGCCAATAAAAGATGAAAGAAAGACATTGGGGTGTCTAGTATCAATTATGGCTGGGTGAAAGAGGGCTCTTTCTCAAGTAATTTTGACAGCGTGATCATTTGAAGGAACTTTTAATGGAATAATTTATGTTGCATATCATGTAGACCAGCTAGGCAACATCTTTAACTCTCCCACACATCATTAATTAACTTGCGTTTAATGGTTCTTCATTAGGCGCTTGTCATAAAGTACTATGCCAGCCCAAAATTACATAGACTGTCAGATGACTTATTTCAAAGGCATGTATCACTCATTGGGCATGTCATAACCTGGATACAGGTGTGCATTTTTTTTAAACAGCAGCACAATGGCCAAAAATTATACAGTGTGCACCCAACTATGCTGTGGAGATGCACAGGTGACCTTCTGTGCTGCTCTTTCATGTTTGGTAGCATGTTCCCAGGAGAGAGGGAACGGACAGAATATAGGACACCCAGCAGGGATGAGGGGCAGGCGTCAGGCTTTTGATCCCAGCTCAGCAGAGGGGCAAACACTTCTTCTGAAGATATCAAAGGAGAACAATGAGGATGGAGAGTCAGTCTGAGAAAGCGTTCAAGAATCAGGCTGAAGAAAGAGATCAAATCGAGTAAAAAAGAGAAACTTAAAGAAAACAGAGAAGAGCTCTGGGAAGTGTAGTATAGGTCTTAAGTTGATCTCTCCTGGGTGATCGGTGTTGCCTGTGGCCTTGAGAGCCATTTCTGTTCTCAAAGACACTTGAACATGGATCAGAAACCTAATAGAGAAGAAACTGAATGACGTATCAATGAGAAAAGGATCCAAGCATTTATCAGTTAGACAGACGTCCTGTCTTTATATTTGAAATGGTGCAGTACAACTTTTCATTTACCCTTTCTCCATAGTCCAATAATTTTACTAGCAAATTTCAAGTAAGACATCAAGAAGAAAAGGGCGTAGTGAAAAGAAGTCGATGATCTCATATCTTCTTTCCTGGCAACCCAATCCCAGTCTCATTCCATTTTCCTTGTTTAACGACCAACATCGGCACTTTATGGCATCAAGAAGGGTTTGTGAAAAACATAAGGGAGAACAAAAATATGAGAATAAGACACAGCTAAGAAAAGTGAGGATGCACACGGGGTCATGAGAGAGCAATTAGCCGATCAAGCGTGCCACCATGATCGCT
This sequence comes from Paramisgurnus dabryanus, assembly GCF_030506205.2. Classification (NCBI taxonomy): domain Eukaryota; kingdom Metazoa; phylum Chordata; class Actinopteri; order Cypriniformes; family Cobitidae; genus Paramisgurnus; species Paramisgurnus dabryanus. Next base: position 26,374,715 of record NC_133350.1, on the reverse strand, counting down.
CAGTGGCCAATCGTAAACGGCGGTCCGCCCATGCCTGTCCAACGCTCATCAGAAGCTCCATAAAACGGTTTCCCAGAGCAGCTCACATCAGCCATTGTTAGCAGTGTGGGTTTTCAGCATGAGCAGCCCTCCATGAAATGCACATTACCCATAATCCCACTGTATACTGTGCTATTCTTAATAGCAAGGGACCAGGTTAAAGGAAGAAGCCGTAGTTTCAACACAACACGCTCTGTCATTCAGTATGCATGAGCACCTAAAGCCGTGGAGGGGCTTGCATACACAAAGATAAAAAAAATATAGATTATTTTATAAATGTCCAACGCAAATGCTACTGCTTAAAGGTGCGGTAGAATGTAAAACTGTATTTACCTAGGCATAGATGAATAATAAGACATGGTAATGACATATCGTGAGCCTCAAACATAATTGTTTCCTCCTCCGTATGAAATCCTTGCGCATGCAAAAGACTGCGGGAAAACAAGCCAATCTCAACATAACACCGACTGTGACGTTACAGTCGAGATGTACGCCCAAACATTCATTTAATTAAAATGTTGTTACAATGCAAAAAACAGTTGTGACTGTTGAGTTAGCGCTATATGCTAGTTAATGCTATATGCTAACGTTTGGGCTGAAGTTCTACTATTGACGTTACAGTTACGTTTTGTAGCTCCATACTGAAAAAACACAAATTTACAACTCAGAAACATCCATTAATAATCTCCAAACAATTGATTATTCCTTCGTCTGATACATGCTCAAACATAAGGTGTGTTTGCACACACACAAAAAGCTACTAAAATGAGCCGCTCTGAGAAACATCCAATCAGAGCAGAGTTCAACATTATTATTCATGACCTTTTCAAATAGGGTACTAACAGCCCATTTCATACTGGGGACAAATCCTAGGGTTGTAAATGGACATCAGGAAACAATGTAACATATTGTATCGATGCATTCTTTGGCACCTTTAAAAAATAAATAAAATATTTTCTCTTTGATAACTTTCTTCCTCAACAAACCTGTGATCTAAGGTAGCATTTATGCATAACGCTGAAAAACAAGGTATGCATCAAAGACTTAAGGTTTACGGTTGTAGGTTTTTTCTAATTCGTAACCGTACGCATGTTAAAAATTCAAGAAATAAAAAAAAGCGAAAAGCAGGTTCCTTAAGGTATTTTACCTGTGCGGAGACCATGCCATAGGCCTAAACATATAAAGTCACTTTGCTTGAGTTTCTCATTTCCACTTTAATTAGAAGCTTCATACATACCATGACTTTCTTACATAACTGACCCTCTGCTTATCACCACCATGCAGGCGATTCCCATTACGCAACAGCCTCCAAAACACTCCTCTCCTAAAGTCCAGTCTTGCCATTCCAGCCTCCCACCCTGCCATCATCAGCGAAATCCTCCAAGAGACGGTAAAGCATAAAACAGGCTTCTCTCAAGCTCGGCCGTCTTACAGCATCAGAAAAGCACACACTTGTCCCTGACGGCCAGTCGAGTTTCAAAGAAATGTTCCCGTAAGGCCCTGCGGTAAAGTAAAACTACACCCTGATCCCATAAGCCTTTATAAATGCATTACACTTCAAAAAACTCAACCGTGCTATCGGAATTTACAGTACACGCAGCGTTTTGAAATAATTTGACATTCGCAAAAGGATGAATTGTCGTCAAAGTCTATTATTGCATCACTCCATAGAGGATTAAAGGACAATCTTTATGCTTAATTAAAAACTGTACTCGCGAGTCTAAAGGTCTTTCATTTAAAGTCTTTATATCTAGCTTTGCACTTCACATTTTTGTATTACTGCAAACTTTAGATAAATACCGGGACGTGTTGCAACAGTCATGGCCTGCAATAAGAACAAATATATTTATTCCGACATTCAGCCGTTTTTTATATACATACAGCCTAACTGAATAAAAAAGCAATGGCAGGCTGTTCTTCACCTAGCTATTTTTTATTTTATTTGCATGAGGGGTTGTCTGATTACACAACCGAAAAATAACGGAGTTACGGCGGACGTCTGAGTCGGGAAGGTGGTGATGTCGGCACTCGCTATCTCTCGCGCTCACCTGGTTTAACATATCTTCCCCGATGCACAGCTTTAGACATTTTCAGCGGTGGATCAAAGAACTCTGTTTTTAAGCACTGAACTCAGCTGTTATGGGCGAGTTTGCGGGACGGGAGACATTGAAAGTGTTGTCTGGGTAAAGTGTGGGAGGAGGAGAAAAACAAGCACTGGGAACAGAGGTGAGGTATACACCGATAAACAGTTAAAAATATGTCAAGCTGTATTTTTTATATTTATACACACACACACATATATATTTGAAAATATTGCAGCGTGGTGGGGTGAATAAGGAGTTTAAAAAAAGATCACCTTAAGGGTTGTTTTTTGTGTGACAGATTTGCACTGCATACTACATGACTGTATAATCCATTTTAGCTATTTTTCCAGTCATGTTTTCTGAGTGTTAAAGGAAAACACCAGTTTTTCAATATTTTACTATGTTCTTACCTCAACTTCGATGAATTAATACATACCTATCTTTTTTCAATGCGTGCACTTAATCTTTGTACAGCGCGCCGTGAATGTGTTAGCATTTAGCCTAGCCCCATTCATTCCTTAGGATCCAAACAGGGATGAATTTAGAAGCCACCAAACACTTCCATGTAAGTATGATGGGACAAAATAAAAAAAAATTTGCGGATAAAAAATGAGAAATATATTGTGCGCAGTAACATCATCACTCCTGACTACTCCCAATCTCGCTAAAACTTTCATCAATATTACTGCACCTGAGGTCGAAATCCTCCTTTTTAAGACTCATACTCATCAACTCTATAATTTAGGCAGCACCCATGCACACCTGGGTACACTTTTTGTACTAGTAACAGCATGGACACATACAGTATGCACACACGACATGCCAGAGGCATCACCACCATGACCTCCTGAAGGGTCACGGTCACTTCCATTCCCTCGTCCCTTCTCAAACATAAATAGTTTAAAGCCCAGAAAACAAATCTTAAAGCCATCTTTATTTTAAACGAATCTATTTCCTTTCTCTACATCTCCATTTCCTTCTTGTGCAGCTATCCAAAAGATAAAACTGCATTGGTTAAACAGTCTGGGCAGCAATACCCAGTCAGCTAACAGTGCCAAACATGCAGATCCTATTAGGCCAAAGTATTACAAAACAGCACATTCCTTTCATGCAATACACATCTGTTCAATACAAAACTGATAAATGTGTAATAAAAGTACTTTTTTTATTTATTTGGGTATTTGCATTTGCATGGAGAACCTTTCTAAGTGACGCCATTTTGCATATTTAAATTATTTATGCTTTATTAAAGAAAAAAATATTACGATGATTCGTTTTCTACCGGGTAAAGCAGTGGAAAGCATGGGAGCACTTTATTTTAAAGGCTTCAAAGACACAGTGCACAGTTTCATGAGGTCGGGTAATGCAAAAGCACTTTGACGGAGTGACTGTACAGCTCAACATGTGTTTGATGTTTTTCGCTAGCACATAAGTTTTTACTGTTATATAATCATAATGCAGACTTTCCATTCTGTAAAACAGCTCATTCTAACAGCAAGTGGGCCATTAAATGTCACTGCTGTTGTTAAACTTCATATGTTAAATAGAACGTGTCCATGCATGTCAATCAAACCGAGCGACATATTAATATTTAGATTTAGTCATGTTTAGGTTTAAAATTAACTGCAGTAAATTAAAATCCTACAGTATATGCAACACATTACTTACCTACTGAAACTGTATTCAAAACATATTATAACAGTAATAAAAAAACAGACTTCAGTTTCAGAACATTGTTTGAAAAGAGCTCTGTGCAGTATATAAAACACACAAAAATATCACTTTACAATAAGGATTATATTTGCGTCAGCCAACATAAACAAACAATGAACAATACTGTACTTTTACAGCATTTATTCATCTTGGTTCGTGTTAATTCAGCCTGATCTTCCAAGAAATCATACATATTTTACGAGTTGGCTAATTTGTATGAATTCGTAAGAAATCAATCATGCAAAAACATACACTTATCATAAAAAAACTATAACCCCACCCCTAACCCCAACGCCACAGGGGCAAAGGCAAATTATACAAAAATGTATAAATGTGGTCGTACGAATTAACCACCTCGTAAAATACGGAAAAAATGTCATAAGATAGCGTTGGTAAATTTCAAACGTACATTTTTTTAGATTAAAAGTTGCAACTGTTAACATTAGTTATTGCATAATTAACATAAACAGCTGTATTAATGTTAACTAACATTAACAAAAAAATAATAAATGCTGAAAAACTATGGCAGGTCATAATCCAATATTTGCTTTATTCCTGATTCCTGAGATACCTTCATTGTCCTGTCTAGAGCCCCACCGATATATCGGCAGGCAAAGCGTTTTCCAAACTATTGGTATCGGCATTCATTATGGCCGATAAATGAATATTTAAAAGAAAAAAAACCCGGATGAAACAGCCTTCAACCATGTCATGAGTGTTGGCGTTGTATAGTTTGTCCACCAGAGGGCACTCTAAAATCTGAGTCGGGCAGAGAGAACAGTGAGTTCATGATGAGTTGGTCACGAGACAATAAAAGAAACAAGTTTCTTTTAAAAATGCATTATCATATTATTTTAGTTAAAACTCATAAATAACTACAAATAACTAATGTTAGGGAAATCTGTTAATGTTTTGTTGCGCGTTTCTGAAAAATATTGGCCGATATCTCGGAATATCGGATTTTAAAACGATCAAACATTTGTATCGGTATCGGCCTTAAAAATCCTTTATCGGTCGGGCTCCTGTCCCACAATTCTTCGCGTAGCCGTGCACGGGGAATGTGATCTGGTCGAGTTCGGAAAAATAAAATGGTGGCCAAGAAAGCGGCTGGATCACAAATTTAGTGTAAATAAAGTTATATTTTCATTTTATACACATTTTGATTGCATTTCTAGTGAGAAATTAGTATTACAGTTCTCAAATATGGGATTAGTCATCACAAAGGTGCTCTCTGCTAATATTTCAAAAAGAAATCCATTACGCTGCCTATAAATGCTTTTCCTGGAGCTGCCTTCATGCCACCAAAGTCATTGCCTCATGAGGCAGCGAGGCAACAAGTCAGACGTTTTCCTCAATGTAAGTTCACATTAGCTAACACATTTACAGCACTAATGTAACAAATACAACCTTTTGTACAACCAATTGTTACCAAAATAGCCTGTCAATGATCAAAATAGTTTTTATTACCAGTTATACAGTAATTTCTACTTTGTCTTGCATAACCATTAACAGAGATAATGATCTAAATAGGTGTCTTTGTAATAGCCGCTGTATGAACTAAGACAGCATTTCATCGTTCTGAAAATAGAATCAGTACTTTAGAGGTCTTGGGGTTAAAAAGTGGAATGAGTATTGAACAATAAGATAGATCCGTGTGGGATGTTTGCATTTATTACAGCCATTATGGACTGGATCCATACCTTTCAATGCACCTGCTCCATCAAACCCTCGCCTAATCTTTGAGGAACCTTTTTTGGGTTTGATACAATAGCAAGTCAGCTTTCCTCTGTGCTTCTCAAAGATTTCATTTAGAAATGCACTGGTGTACCGATTACAAAACATTGTTTACGGAATCATTCTTATGCTTAAAAAGATATAGCACCTTATATACTGTGTAGATAAACTTTTTATTTACCATTAACAAAATGTATTATTACCAAAACAAAAGAGAGTTTCAGCTCCTCCAGTGGTATTCACAGTCCAGTATACAGTAAACAAAACACCAACCATTTATCTTTCATCAGTCTGAGGAATCAGTAAATGTTATCTGCAGCTCTATAGAAATGGACGTTTCCTGACGTTGGGAGTGGGCTCTTGTGTTACGCCTGCAAAAATAATCCAACCAGGCTTTGTTTGGACAGAGAGAGAGAGCAGCCCGAAATGTAGTGTTATGAGAGAAAATCCACTTTAGGGAAGCGACAGACTGAAAACCTGGTCATAGGGCAATAGCCGAAATCAATTTTTTGTTATGATCACTCCATCAGATTCATTCTTGCTTTTTTGGCATTCGTACAGTTCACAGGTTAATGCAGTCGTGAGAAGTTACGCAACTGTTTAGGGGAAGAACTTAAGTTGGCCTTTTCGTTTCACAAAGGAAAAAATGATCTTCAAACAAAAGAGCGCAGAGATTCTTTCCTGCAATGAGTCGTTTGCTGCTATTAAGTTAATTGCTTCGAAGAAATGCTGGGATGCGATAAGTCTGCTGACAGCTGACATGTCACATCTCTATGAAAATACTACAGTACATACTTAAAATGCCACATACTTTCCTTACAGAATAAGATGAGGGCTAATAGTTGAGTGTTTGTTCATGAATAACTTGTTATTGACTAAAAACTGAATGAATCTCTTTACTTTTTTGTGTCGTAATGGATTTTCAATGGCTGTCAATAAAAAACATGCATTTTGCACACAGTCAATGTCACATATCAGCATGGGCCAACTGCAAAAGGTAACCAGTCCACTCTTTAACTTTTGAAGTGAACTTCAGATGTGAGATTGAGGAGGACATTGTTCCTGTATTGAATGCTTTAGATTTTAGGACATCTTGTCCTACTTGCCGAATCTTCTGAAGAGTTATAAAAAATCCTTTGACTCTTGAAGAGCTGCGGTATGACAGCTATGCTATAGGGATATCAGTGTACCCATTATCATAATGTTTTGTAGCTGCGCTATCATCAAAGTAGTAAAAATGGGATAGAAAGTCTATAAGCTTGCATTTCGACTGCCTACATTAAGATTTTTATTGACTTCAACCTTACAAACTACCAAAATATGATTTTGAATCCACTGCCCTTATGTGACTCAGTTTAGATTTTCTCAGGGTACAAAACAAAAAGCAGTTTTAACCAGCTTAAAAGTAGGGCTGGGTATCGATTCAGATGTTCCAGATCGATTCGATTTCGATTCACAAGCTATCGAATCAATTTGATTCCAATTCTCGATTAAATTTTCGATTCCGGTTCTCAGGTAGGTTTTTATACTCGATTCTCGTTCAACTCAATGAATATAGATTTAATACACATACTATATTAATAAAAAAGAACAGTGAACAGCCGTTTACAAGTGGGTAATTAATAAAAAGAAATTAAAAGCCACAACACATCTTGCTTGCAAAATCTAAAATGCTTCCATTCCTCCGTTCAATGTTTGCGGAAATAAATATGAAAAAAATCGATTATGCTCTTTGAGAATCGATTTTTAATCGACCACGTTTTAAAAAACGATTAATCGAAAAATCTATTTTTTTGCCCAGCCCTACTTAAAAGGCGGTTAAATAGTTTCCCAGCCTGGTTTAAATGGAGGTAGTCACCCAGCTAGCAAACCAACTTAACCACTTAAACCGATTTAAGTCAGCTGAGACCAAGAATGACTTTAGGCTGGTTTCAGCTTTGCTCTTTTTTAGCAGGGTATCTTGAATAAGAAATATATTTTCTTTTACCCTTTGGTAAAATTCAAGTTTTTATTGTTTATACGTCTATGTGATGTTTTGTATGTGTCTTAAAGGAATATTCCATTTTCTTAAAAGAAAAATCCAGATAATTTACTCACCACCATGTCATCCAAAATGTTGATGTCTTTCTTTGTTCAGTCGAGAAGAATTTATGTTTTTTGAGGAAAACATTGCAGGATTTTTCTCATTTTAATGGACTTTAATAGAGCCCAACATTTAATACTTAACTAAACACTTAACAGTTTTTTTCAACGGAGTTTCAAAGGACTCTAAACGATCCCAAACGAGGCATAAGGGTCTTATCTAGCAAAACGATTGTCATTTTTGACAATAAAAATAACAAATATACACTTTTAAAGCACAACTTCTCGTCCAGATCCGGTCGTGATGCGCCAGCTGACCCCACGCAATACGTCATCACGTCAAGAGGTCACAGAGGATGAACGCGAAACTCCACCCCAGTGTTTACAAGTGTTGAGAAAGAGGACCGTTCCTACGTCGTTGATGGTGGAATGATACTAATTAATGTCTTTGTGTCAGTCTATTGTTTACAATGGTCCGCAAATGTGGGTTTTATATATGTAACACGTGACCTTCCTACGTCACTACGCATTTACGTTAGGTCGCGCTGGACCGGATCTAGACGAGAATTGTGCTTTAAAAGTGTATATTTGTTATTTTTCTTGTCAAAAATGACAATCGTTTTGCTAGATAAGACCCTTATGCCTCGTTTGGGATCGTTTAGAGTCCTTTGAAACTCCGTTGAAAAAAACTGTTACGTGTTGATTTAAGTGTTAATTGTTGGTGTCTATTAAAGTCCATTAAAATGAGAAAAATCCTGCAATGTTTTCCTCAAAAAACATAATTTCTTCTTGACTGAACAAAGAAAGACATCAACATTTTGGATGACCTGGTGGTGAGTGAATTATCTGGATTTTTCTTTTAAGAAAATGGAATATTCCTTTAAAGCAAAGCATGTGCCAATTCATCATTCAACACCATTGCAGAGTATTTTCTCCAGAAAATGTGAGTTTTTCCAAAGACAAACGGTTACCAGAAAATCGCAGTTTGAAATCGCCTCAGTATCCTAAGTCACAAACATGTAGCCAATGCATCAACACACTTGATCGAGTGGATCAGTAGTTTGAGGCAAAGGGATGCATAGAGTGCATAGCAGTTACGTGTCTGAAACTGCCGAATGTAGCATCTATGTACATATATGTCTACAGTCCGAGTTGGTGCGATTGGGCAGTGTAGGGAGTAATTTGTATTCATGGATTTGCATAAACTGAAGGATGTACAATTACATTCAAGCTATATTAAATAAAAACAAATTACTATCACAGGAAAAATTCAAGCTCAAAGATGAGTTTTAAGTGATAAAGTTATCGGCTACAGGAGGACTTTACTGGAATAAAAGGCTGTTACTGGAATAAATTTTTTTTAGACTCAATTCAGATTTAAAAATAATGCTTCTAAACTACAAATGGAAGCTACATCCAAAAAGCTTATTAGCATTAGCGAGCACAATGTCCTTCTCATAGGTCAAAATAAACTTTGGTATTATTCATGGAAGTCATCAAAAACATTATCTGAAAGCCAGGGGCCTCATTTATCAACAGTGCGTAGAAAATGTTCTATATTTGTACCTACGAATGAAATTTAGAATGTGTCTAAGTACAAAAAAATCGGGATTTATCAAACGTGCGCACGGGGTTCGTACGCACATCAGTAAGTAATCCTTGATGATAAATCCCACTTGTTCTTAAGCACCATGCTCGTGCACGTTCATGGTCATTTGCATTCCGAAACGCCTCCAATGAACCATATATGGTGACAACACCTCCCGTTATAAGTCACGTGGTTGCGCTTTTTCCCTCATCGCAATAATGACAAAGAGAGCGTAAAATAGGAACTTTACAGACACAGAAATTGAGTTACTGGTGGATGAGGTTAATAACACATCTGTTTGGTTATTAGTACGGGAGGAATGACTAACAAAAGAAAACAAATCTGCATGGGAACATGTTACCAGTGAGTTTAATACCGTTGGGTATGAGAACACTCCTAGAAATAAAAAAGTGGTTTGACATTAAATTATCAGCAAAAAAAAAAAAAAAAAACCGCGTCACAGCACACCGACGTGAAATCTGTAGGAGGACAGACAATGACAGAACTTTCCTTGGACAGCCGCATAACCAGCATCATCGGCGCAATCTCTGAAAACGCGCTCCCGGCGGAATGGATGATTTGCCAAGTCTTCCAATAATGCAAGATAAGCCACTGTTTTAAGCATTTGACGGAGCTTTCTTACATAGGGTTAGACACTTATTTCATTAATTAACTTCAATACTGTTTTGCAGTTACTTTATTAACAGTAATCATTTTTAACACCTGGGGGTGGATAATAAATAGGCAAAGTGTTCTTTTAACACTGGGGATGGACGGTCCTGTGTAGTATCGCTATTCTACCACTAGATGCTCTGCGTACGCATACTCCGAGGTGTGCGTATATTTACACACATTTCTACGTATAAGTACAATTTGATAAATTCCACACTTTGCGTAAAACTGTTCCTACGCACACTTTACGCACACTTCTGTTCGTACGCACGCTTGATAAATGAGGCCCCAGGAATATTGTGCTGTGTTTTCAGTTTTCCTGCGAGCGGTTCTTGGTGTGCAATAATCAAACCCCACGGCGTTTGGCAAGACAAGAGTTTCTCGGGTAGCGATTTTTCTTTATTTCTGGCATGGGACACGCTTCAATAAAAAGGTGGCGCCAGTCTTGGCTGTTACAGAGTGCTATCGATGTGACAACATTTACGTGGAGTGTGACAAAGCGAGAGAGGGTGAGAGAGAAAGAGCAGAAGTGAGAAAAGGATATGTCTGTGGCACCTTTGAGGTATTGACAGAGCAGCGAGGCCAGGCGTCAACTAGAATCCCACAGAGCAAGACTCACCTTTCTCTGTTTCCCGTTCAGTGAAAATCAATGGCACTGAGAAACACGTAGCCAGAGAGGCAGGTGCAACTTATATGGACTTTCTAGTGAAAGGATAAGAGAGGTAAATGAATGTCACACAGTGGGTCTGGCACCTGTTGGAGACCACCAAACGGTTGTTGAGACTCAACCCTGCATTTTGGCGCTTGTGTAGTTGCCGACCTAGCACTTAAATTAGCGCAGTGCCCGGAAAGTCAGGACCAATAAAATTGTTTACGATGAAGCACTGTCAAACATGCTCTTTGGTTATTGTAGGTTAAGGTGATCCTTTAACCGTTCTGTTAAATCCATTCGTGATCAATAAAATCCATATGGGAATCCTTGTAAAACAGAAACATTCCCATAATGCCTTGGCAAAGTTACAAAAGTTCATTTGTGCTGAACGGCCATTTCAATAATTAGTCAATAGTACATCAAGACAAAAGAGGTCACTCTGCCCATCCTCTTACTTTCCTTCTTTGCTTTATCTACTTAAGTGCATCTCCCCATTTCTATTTGCAATTCACAAGGGCAAAAATATTTCCAGCAAAAAAAGTTCAAGAGCACATTTGGTTCCTCTGGTACTTCGACTTATAACTTGTGCAAAATCTTCTAATATTTAAGCTCTGCATCAAAGCATAACGCTCAAGAGATTTCAGACGCAGGGAAACATACAATGACAAGCACTCTATATAAAGACTAGCACTGTATCCATCCCTCATCTCCTCAAATATTAATTCCCTGACAACATCATTATCCTGACCGCTCAACAAAGCGGTAAAGAGACCTGTAGTAGAGCCACAAAGCAGAACAGGAACAGGCAGACGCATTATTATTCTGACTTCAAACACTCTCAAGGTTCCGTCGCATGCTGTCTGTGTTCAAAAGCAGCACAGGCCTGGAAAAAAGGATGGGGAAAGTGGGAGGGAGGATGCAGGGCATGAGGGCGACCGCTGATGTCCGGAGAGAGTCTTTCCACTTGTGAAGTGGAAATCCAGACGAGTTTAACTGTCTGCTCTTTGCTTTGCTGTTACTATTCAGGGCAATGGCGTTCCACCAGGCTACCCCGAGACCCATAAATATTGCATCAGTCCACAGTTTACTGTAATTCCTCAAACATCTCTCCTTCCGCAGATGGTCCAATGTGCTCGACGGTAAGCACTGTGATTACCCCAAGGGGGAGCGTTTCAAAAGCCGGGGACTGGCGGTGGACACTTTTACTTAACAGTGTATACTACCCTGAGGCCCTTTATACAACAGAGACATTAAACTAGGATAGCTGGGGTTATCGAAATAGGGCACGTGACCTTTTGTGATACTTGGGTGTAATGTAGTTGTTTGGTGCGAGCATTGAAAGGGTGTTGTTGTGCGGCGTGACCATCAGGGAACTACCTATCAGTGGGTCAGCAGTTGTTACTGGACAGTGATGTATTTCCACCGGCTCTAAGTCAAGAGGACAAGAGAGGCCAGACATAACAGCACCATCACAGCCATCCATCACAGATTGGGAGCAAAGAGCCAAAATGAGCTATACATCAACGTCAGTCGCAGAAGGGCCTATCCTGCACAACAGCTCCCCCCTTTGGAACCCCACTCTATTACTGCAACCGCAGAGCTTAAGCGGCCCCAGGGCAGAGACTTGAGGAACCCCAAACTTTTCTGATCTTGGAATACCCCACTTCAAGTCTAACTCAAAAGAACTTGCTACATTTCCAAAACGCAAAAAAATATAGTATTATAGCTTATTATAGCTATTTGTGATTAGTATTAGCATGGCACATATAATCGTGTTGATAATTATAACACACAATTAGTCTCTCATTAATTTGGGGCTATGCTAAGCCTTGTCCTCGCAATAAGACCTAAATATCCCGAAGTCCAATCACGCACATGCTTGAGTGTGTTTGTAGCTTACATAAAGACCGAGCAGGCGTACACATTGCATAGCAAGGCATGAGAAAGAACATTTTGCTCATTTTAAAACAGGCTATCTGACCGTATAGGCAGAAACAAATCCTAGTTAATTTGCTGCCTGGCTGATTAAAATGTATTTTAATGATTTGTAATTCTGTGGGCTTGTTGCACAGCAAACCACTCACAATACACAATTAAAAGTTTTTATTACTAGTATATAAATTTACCACAAGAGTACAGAATCATTTAAAAAATAATGTCATTTAAACGAATAATCCACTTTCATTAAAAAATCCAGATAATTTACGGTATTCCAAGATATTTATGTCTTTCTTTGTTCAGTCGAGAAGAAATTAAGTTTTTCCAGAAAGTTTTAGATGTCTCCTTATTTGAAACACCTGAACAAACTCATCAGCCTACTTCCCTCCTTCCAGAATGTCTCTCTAACAAGCTAATGAGTTAAATCAGGTGTGTTAATTAAGAAGACATCTAAAACATTCTGGAGGGGGTCCTTGAGGACCACGGTTGAAGAACACTGCTCTAAACGATCCCAACCAAGTTAAGAGTCTTAACTAGCAAAACAATCTTAACTTCTCATCTTGCAGTAAATAGCCATGTGATGCGCCAGCACAACCTTTTGTACTACACAAAAAAAGGTCACTTCGAAAGGTCACGCGTTACATATGTGAAACGCACACCATTTTAAACAACAAACTAAAAAAAAAACATTGATTAGTATCATTCCACATCCAACAATGTCAGATTGGTCCTAACACTGGCGCGTAATCTTTCAACGTGATTACATAATACGTAAGGTGTGACTAAAAGTTGTGCTTTAAAAGTACATATTTACATATGGGGGGTGGGTAAATGATCATTATTTTTTTATTAAAGTTGAATTTAAAAAAAAAATTTGTTCGACGACACTAGTCCGTTATCCCGAGGTTACTATGGTTATTTGTTGGAAACTGTAGTTATCATGGAACATTTTTAAAGGAAGTCCCCTGATAATACAATTGGGGTGTAAAGAGCGCAGGTGTTGTGTCGTAATACCAAATGTAATTAGGTTCGAGCATCAGGAGCAGAGGAGGAATCGTGAGAGATAAGTCTCGTCCAGCTTGCCACAACGTGCTTTAGGAATAAAATCTCCTCGGGATTGATACAGACTTAACCACACACAAATGTGTAATTGGGCTCTGGCATTTGCATTTGAATTGCCCTGTGTTTAAAAAAGGAACGAGAGAGGAAGAAAGAAAGAGAGAGAGAGAGAGAGAGAGAGTAAGGGGGCTTTGTGCCCTGATTAAAACAGAGCGATGTGTGGTATTCAAGTAATAATGGAGAAGAAACCTGACAGAGGCTAATGACATGTCCGGCAATGAAATCCTCCACAAGTGTTTGGCGGAAGGTCTCATCCATCTCTTCCTGTCACAATCACGGCCCACACAAGTCCCTATAGACCAAAACGGTAACTAGCCAAAACAATGCTACGTCAAATCACTTTGTTTACAATAGCACCGTATTTTCGCGCATACAAACCATTTCCACAACAGAACGAAAAGCTCCCAGGTGAGTAAAATGCACTCAATTTCCCCGGCGCCGGTGACAGGAAGTATCCCAGAATGCAGAGCGAGGCAGCTACTGAAGGTGTCATCGCAGAACGCGTCCCGTGGTTGGTCACCTGTCCTGTCACATTCGCTCACTCTTTCCATTAATCACACCGAACACACCCTGCTGTCTGTGCAATTCTTGTCACTTAGCCCAAGATAATGGTGTCATGAATAACCCACGATTGGTTTTCCCCCGTTTCGCTCCTCCTTCCTGCTCTCGTTCTCTCGCAATCTTTATTCTGCGTCTTAGTGGCTCTGAGCAGACATTGACAAACTTCCTGCCACCTTTCCTTTTCATAGTGAAACAGGCAGGCAATGATATATAATGATGGAAAGAGTGGGCAAGAGAGAAAGATCGCAGGAAAGTTGAGTAAAGTGAAGACACCTGTCAGGGGAGAAGTTGTTACCTCTGCATCTTCCCGTTCGAAGAAAGAACGTTAAATACAGTACAAAGACAAAGGTAAAATCAGGACAACCGATACAAAAGGAAGGAACCCACCAGCACAAGGACACTCCACCGAACGGGAATACAAGACCCATGGGTCCTTCATAGCTCTCTCTCGAGCAAAGGAACAAGCTCTTTAAAAATCAATCTTCGTCCCCTTCCTTTCCAGCTTTGTCTTTACACCTGAGGGACGCTCTCCCTTTACTCCTAGCACACTTCTACAGCACAATGAAGTCAAATAAGGCCGCTTTAATAGAATTCCAAAACAGGTTTGCGATGACAATAGCCCCAGCTGTGGTGAAAGAGCAGGTATACAATACACAACTTGCGATTGATGGAGCCCCATTCACTCATTTGACAAAATGATTATCTCTCCGGGGCTTAAGCGCTGATCGATTAGCGGCTATAAAAAGAAGAAGAGGAAAGAAAGGATGAGTAAGAGAGGGATACTTTCCATTGCCTTAAGATCCTGAATAATGTTTAATTATAGATGAAGAGAACCTTTCCTATGAAGATTAAACATAGCTCTGATTACATAAATCATGCAACTACGCAATGAAAGCGGTGCATGAATATAAAGATGCTGGTGAAGGTTTGGAAAATATACTCTATCCAAAAGAACTACCAACTCTGAAGTATAGCCATTCAAAATGACTGGTGGAACAAACTAGGGTCTCTTATTTGTAGTGGGATCATCTATCAAGTGGGTGGGCTAGAAATGTCCAGAGTCAATTATTCAGAGCTGGCCTGGTGCTCGGTGTCATTTCCTGCCTGGCAGATGCACACAATAGGAAAGAGCGGATGCCAATGCTGCTTGTTAGCCTCCGGTCACAAACCCAGAATGGGCCTGAAATGGACTCTGCATCACGCTTTTCTCTGGATTGAGAGGTTAAGTGGTATACCTTGCCCAGAACGGCTTGTTACAGCTCTATCTTCTACGCTGACACAAAATACAAAGCTGAACATCGTGACAGATACTACAAACTGGGACAGGAAGATAGATGGGCATGGATAGGCTGCCTATATTCTCAGCATATAAAGGAATATATATAGATAAAAAGTATATGAGAATAGATTCATGCTGGTATTCAATATTACAATACATTGAGGAAATGAACATGCATGGTATTGTTACTTCAAAATACAGTGAATAAAAGTAGTACTTTATTATCTAAATTGTTTAGATTTTTAGAAAGCATATATTATCCTCTTGAGCAACATCTAGTTCAAATAAACTCCCAACACAACTTAAAAGTTGCACTGTGTAAATGTTAGGAGGTTACATTGACAGAAATGCAATATAATATACATAACTATATTATTAGTGGTGTAGAAAGACCTTACATAATGAACCGTTAGGTTTTTATTCCCTTGAGACTTTTTTATCCACATACACCGTGGGACCCGTTACACGGAAGTCACCATTTTGAGCCGCCATGTTTCTACAGTAGCCCTAAATGGACAAACTGCTCTACAGAGTGAGTTTAGTCACTCTGGCTGCGTCCAAAATCGCATACTGTGACAATACGTACTGAATAAGATGAACGTCATCACGTCATGTCATTCCAGCGCGAATACATCCGCATCGCCGCTTTCCGCCATTTCCTATGATGATGCCTCTTCTTCTTCCTCTCCCGGGGCATCATGGGATATTGAAGTGTCCGTCGTATGCACACTTCAAAATCTAACCGGAAGCAGTAGGTCATCCGGGTACTTTCCGGCTACTGTTTTTGAATTTTTGATACGCCAGTCCTTCCCATTCACTTAAACAGCGCATCTTTTATGTCGTTTTATTTATTGATTTCTCAATTTTTTTGCAACTTTTTTACCATTTTCGCTTGGGTTTAGGGTTAGAACAACTTTTTGTTATATAAAAATGACATCCTAACCCAAACACCCAAATTCTAACCCAAACTCCAAGCGACCATGGCTTAAATATAGACACAAACATGGAGAAACCTGTATATTAAGTAACCTCCTTAAGCAAATCTAACCCTAAACCCAAGCAAAAATGATTTAAAAAAACAGAAAAAAATTGAGAAACCAATAAATAAAATAACAAAAAAGAAGCGCCGTTTAAGTGAATGGGAAGGACTGGCGTATCATGTGCACGCCAAAGTGGAATTTGGCGTATTTATTGTACGATTTTCACACTTCGTGCTATTTATACGCATCTACATGAGACTGGGTAGTGAATTCGGACATACTACTCGCCTTGCCTACTGCATTCGCCTACTATATAGAATGGAAGTAGGCGATTTCGGACGCAGCCTATGTTTTCTCAACTGATGACATGTTTGTCCTGTGGCGGCTACCGTAGCTTCTCTACGTTTTTCGAACAGGCGGGGGTGAGCAGTGGACTGAGCTGTTGGTTGCAATTCGCAATCTTAACTCTAGATGCCCCTAAAATCTACATAGTGCACCTTTAAGAAATTATTGTCAGGACCAACATAATTACATATTAAACTATTTATAGTAAAACAGTTATCAAATACTTTTTTTATTTAGACTAAAACATATTAGTTACGGATATTATTTCTAGATATTAGTTGAAATTAAATATAACATTTAGCAACCATCAACAGAACTATACCGCGATGATAGTTAAAGCAATCATCGCAATATAAACATTTTATATATTGTCACATGCATATAGGCCACCACGATCCATATAGTAATACAGAAAACTGGCAAGAGAAATTGGCCCCTAATAATTTACCTGTAGGACAATAAATAGGAAATTATTGATTAAATTGAAGGACTGTTTAGAAGATGAATAGCTTAAAGATCTTCGAGAACGTCTCTTAAAAAAAAAACTCCTGTTATTGATCGTCGGACTACATACAGTACATACAAGAGTAGTCTCTTAAGATTGTGGGGTGGAGAAATACATCCATCTGTAATCACCCAATTTCTCTCTTTGCTTTGAGTGACCTTTTATGGAATCAATATTCCCTTCTGCATAGACCTATAAATGTCCCCTATAACAGGAGCAAAGATAAGGTCCTTCTGCTGACTTTGGTCCACACCATTTATTTCCCAGCATTAGCTTAATTAATTTCTTAAGCTATTCAAAGGGCTACTACAGTATTAAAATAACACACCCACTCTCACCTGTCTATATGGGGACCTCGGAGGACCTAACCTATGCTTTTTCACGGCCATCCAGTGCGTCTACAATGAGGCTTGGGACTTTCTACCAGCCCCAGGATTCACAATTAAAATCCTGTCATGGTGCTGAGGACAGATAGGCTAAAAGAACTCAATTCAGCCAGAAGTTATGGATGGAGGTCATTAAAGTAAAAAGAAAAATTGCGAAAACTTGCATTTCTGTTACACGCTTCATTCATATTTACACAAACACATATAAAATACATACATACATTTATAATGAAGCAACTGCATAAAGCAGAAACCGTTTTTTATCCCTCAATTGCTATAAAACCGCAAGCAGATATAACCTCGCATACAACCATCTTTCACTCAGGAAGCGAGACCTAATAAAAACTCGCCCGCCGTTCACAGTTTGTTCTGTTTATATACAACAGATATCAGATATGCAAACACCGGCAGGAACCAGACAGGAAGAAGAAAAGTAACAGCGCATAATGTTTACCCCACATTCACACCAATATCACAGAGCCTGCTGGAACTCCAAATAAAATCTTTCCCAGAAATCATCAGATCTAAATATACCGCTCCGGACCATTAGTGTTGGGAATGAAAAGAGTTGGAGCGAATTCAATGCACCGGGGAGCCGCAACAAAATGTGTGAGAAATACTAAAGTAAAAATATGGAAGTACGAAGTCAAGATGTCATCCCAGTCAAGCTCAGAAACAATTATTCCTTGCTCCGCAGTCTCGATAACTCTCTCTGGACCTCCAGTCAAAGTGCGGGGGAATTGAAGGAGTCGCCGTATGTAACCCACTGGAGGCGGTTGCTGAAAATATTCATGTATGGTCCGCTTTCACAATAAGCCCCCGGAGAGCGGGCACGCGCCTTTGTGTGGTCCTTCGGGATGCGAAGGGTCCAACAACCTCACAAAGGAACAATTATGGTGGGACTGATCAATGACACGAGGGTATTAAGGACAGGGGACTCTACATTCCAACATTATCAGTGGAATTCCAATGGGAGCCTGAAGTGTATATGTACCTTATGTACCGTAGGCTGTATTGTTAAGGCTGACAATAGCAAACCCACCGGATTCATGTTTCCCATTAAAGTCAACATGAAATCAACACTGACCTGCTTTCTGGTCTTTTAGTGCATGACTAATTGGTGCCTATTAATTTAAAGAAAAGTTTTGGATGACATCACCGCTCTCTTGCCCAATCATCTGGCTCTGTCCCATTAGCTCCATTTTATCCAAAGCAACTTAAAGTGCATTCAAGCTATACATTTTATCAGTAGATTGATAAATGTGTGTCAGTACACTTTCCGCAATATTTTTGTTTGGAGGTCACATGCTCAGGTACAAGTCCTGATGCTTGCCATGATTTCCTGATAGAAAAACGTGAACATACAAGATACACCCCAATGTTAGTTAAGAAAAGAGAGATGTGGTGTGGTAAGAAGCAAAACTGAGGAAGGGGTCACCGCAGGGTCCCCGGGAGCCAAGAGCTCGTTGGGTGATTTATGGACCTGCTGGGCTACCGTACGCAAGTCTTATTTTCCCAAAGGCGCAAGTACCACAGCTGAAATTACACTTCCTCCTAAACCTTCCTCGTTCTCCCATTTCTTTTTATACCTTCAGTCACCGAATGAACACTGGGGACGGCCAAATTATTCTTCCACCTTACTTCATTTTCACCCTGGCGTCCACACTTTCACTTTCCTTTCAGCTGTACAATGAGGCCACCCTTCCCCCAGCTTTCATTCCCTCAATCTGTTCTCACTCAATCTGAAAGAGTCTCAATAAGACCGTGCTCTTTCCAAGAGAAGAGATACCGACCCTGCCGGCCTTCAGGTTTAATTGAAAGACCTGTATAGCTGTCATTCACGCCGTCTTCCACTTGAAACCATAACCCTCCTGCAATACCCGCGGTCCACTTCTGCCTCATAAAGCCACAGATGGTTTCTTTATTTGTCAGGATTTTATTTTTCATTTGTCGAGTCTTATTTTCCCCGATGGATCGATAAGGCACGAATCTTGCTCCAGAGGCTGTAAATCCATATATTTCATTTGCAAGGTATAATATCTTCTCTTGGAATCTACGAAAAACACCGGGAAACTAACATCCTGATGCGAAACTCATAGTAATCCATGGAGATGTGGCCCTTTAAATCTACATTTCTCAGTGTTTAGTGATCTACAAACTCAGTACCACTTCTAGCTTCAGGCAGTTTTAATTGGGTTACAGTTATTAGGCAGATATAATGTAAGAGGAGGGGGCAGTACAAAGGTCATATTTTTTGAGGAATTGGCAGGTATGTATTCAAGACTTAAAATCTGTGGCAAATCCCAGCAAGCAATTTGGGCTAAAACCAGGCTAAATTTGGGCTGTCAGTGAAAATCTAATAGACGTCTACCAAGGCCCAAGAATAGACGATACGTATAAGTTTAAAACAAATGAAAGCAAACACCTTGAAAACCTGTTGGAATATCATACATCTTCAAGTTATTTTGGCAAAAATGGCATGTAACCAAATTTAAGGCTATTTAGGGTAGAAGTGGGTTACTCATAGCCGGTCTATATTGGGTCTATAGTTAGCCATCATTTCAACGTCTTGGTTTTTGCTTGCTGGGATGCTGCTTATGACCAAACAACATTGCATTAGGCAACGTAAAACTAAAGATGCATCTTAAACAACAGTCCTGTTTGCACATTAGGCTTCACAGAGGGTGTGCAAAGGACGTCGGCAATTCAGCAAATAGATGGTAAGCTGTTTTAAACAACTTTGGTGAAAAAACATGGAAGTTAACTTCAGGTGTGCTCGACGTAAAAGCAGCGTGTGTGTGTGGAAAGTCCGTAAACAGTGCGGGGGTAAACGCGTCATCTATCAAAACGTTATGATTGGCCCGAAGCTGTCAGCGCGGTCTGACGTCGTCCGTTCTAAATGCCGTAAATCTTTTTTTGTTCATACATAACGCTTACCGGTAAATTATTGGTAATCTTATTACCTCTTACCGAATCATTGTATTATGTCAAAAAGTTATGTATAGTATATAGTCAAAGTTTCCGACAGTGCTCGGACAATGCCGACAAAGCCATAGAGACTGGCTAGACAGAGAGATTGACGCTTTCGTTTCCAAGAAGGAATGTACATACTGGAAAAAAATGATTCATTGAATTTGCACAATTGATTTAATGTAAGTGGTTGCACACAATTAAATTATCTAAATGTAGACATATGCCACTAACTCGATTGTTTTAAGTTACCTTAGCACAAATTAAATTGAGTTTATCGGAGTAAAAATGAGTTAAATTCACCAATGCTACTATTATTTAATCATGTTAGTTCTACTTAATGTAGAAATATAAAGTGTTTACACTACAGCAACAGCACACATTAGCAAGCTAACCATAACTAACACTCACCTGACACAGATGCTGACTACGGCATAAACAATTCCAATGTAATGCTTTCTGATCAAAACAACACTAAATAACTGATACATGTCAATTGTCCTTAACAAATGCTCTACGCACAATGGAAACCATTTAAAAACCCCAACAACAAAACAGAAACTCTTCTTTCGAATACAAATAACAACATACTAAACATTAATAAGTCCCCCATAATTATTTATTCTTATTATTCAGTTCTATGCAAAGCATGCTGGGAACTGGAAATCACCGCCCAGTTTTAGCAATATTCCTTTTATACAACACAAACTATTTATGTAGGCCCAACTTAAAACTAGTCATGTTTACATAGGTTGATTTAAAACACATGATGTGCCAAGAAACCACTAAATATTTTTCATTAAAACCAAAAACAGATTGTTATTTAAAATTAAATTTAAATTCTGTAAAATGTCATTATTATTTAAAATTAAATTTAAATTCTGTAAAATGTCATTATTTTAAATGTAATAATTTTTTCAGTGTACATTATAATTAAAAAAAAAATTCAATATTTAATCATAATTAAAATCAATTTTACAAACTTTAGAATTATCACCTCACAAAATCACATTTTGTATTATTTAGTTATCACAAAGAAAATTTTTCCCAATATTTCGAATTTACCACAATAAAAAACAGTTGCCCCATAGACTTTTGCATGTGTATTTCGGTTCATTTTAACACATTAAAGGGTGAGTTGAAATTATTTTCTGCGTTTAATTCCAAAATGCTTTTAGCTAATACTTTAATCTAATGCCATATCTTGCAGAATCCTGCCGTTTTTCTACATAACCAACAAAAAATAAGAAATTATACAGATTCTGCGTGGGCATGCCTCACCGCATTTACCGCGCTTAGCATACCCACAGCGCTGTAAAACACTCTTTACTCTATGTAAGTAGCAAAACCCCCCAGACCCCATGTTGCTTCCGATACTGCTTTTGATGGGCACCGCCATCCATTCACCACCAATTACACACGCTTTTTCCATTCTATTTGCATACATTAGCACAGCCCACACATTCACGAGGTGCAGTTGTACCCTGCCGACCAGCTCCAGGGGCGTTGCCTCCTGTCGTACGTAATGTAATTTAATACTCGCTTTACACTCATTTACAAGTACTGTAAAAGCCAACTCCACACACTGAGACTGAAGGAAGGGGGGTAAAATAGGGTGTTTAAAATAAAACTGCCTGCTTTTACTGGATGCCTTTGTGGAGCAAATGATGCGTCTCTTTCTTGTATACAGCCTGATCTTTAACGCTTGTAATTAGAACGGAGGTAGATTAAGCCATACAATGGAGCAGAAAGGAGAGAAATGCAGTAGGTTTGCCCTCGCTGCGTCCACTCCTTTACCATACTGACAGAAATCAATGGATATTCATGTACCGCACTTCACAGCAGATAAAGGCATACCAATAAAAAGTTAAGGTAAAGGGAGAAGAGAGAAATAAGCCATGAACCACTTTGGAGATGTGGTGCAGCAGTGCTCATTTTGAGCCATGCAGCTCACATGGCAAATGCAGGTTTGAATCCGACGTAAGCGTTAACATAAAGTATGTGTCTATCTAAGAGGGAGAAGTGCCCATACTGGATTGACTCGAGTGTTGGTAGAGCCAGGATCAGTCAGCACAATGCAGGATTTACAGCGGAACGGAGAAAGAGCAGCTCACGGGAGTCATCCTCCACCTCAGGGCTGCTTTACACTTAATGTAACTCACTCTCTATTCACACAGTCAGACTAATCCTGTTCCCAGCATAAACCTGTTAACGCCATCCCAACACACACTATTAGAATGTCTCACTGTCTCAAAACACATCCAGCTCAAGGGTAGAAGAGACGGGAAGTGGGAATGAAACAAATTAAATAAACTTTTGTTCTTTACGGCACAAAGTTTAAGCCAAGCTTTGTGCTTTACATTAGCCTTAAAACATCTACAGAACATTTGCATAAGGGCTGAATAACTTGTTGCATCAGCAACAATCGCTACTGCGTCACTTGTTACCGGCATCTATAGATGCTTATGTTGTTCTGTGGCAACAACGTAAACAAATGGATTTTGTGGTCCGAACGTAACTTCCAGGAGACTTCCATAAAGAATCAGAATTTGGGAACTTACGGCAAAGCACAGATGACAACAGGTTTGCTTGAGACAGCGCAAGCTAGCACGAAGGTAAAGCTAATCTTTTACATTATAGCGATGACACTGGTAGTGAAGATTCTCTCAGACCAATCAGTGATCTACAGTGTTTTCGCATCACGTTTTGATATCAGCTTGGGCCGCTTTGAACGCCAACCGAGGTACTAAAAAAAGTATTGAGTACTACGTACTGCACCCAGTGGAAAAAAGCCCCCAAAAGTAAGCTGACCTGGATCAAAACCGTGTGGTACTATGCAATGGAAAAGCACCATAATGTTACTGTGTAAACTTAACGTATACAATGTTAGTTACATGTGTAGCATCACATGATACAGATCCTCGAACTCTTGCCTGGCTGCCAAACATCTTTTTGCACAACGGTGATATATGGTCACCATCTTCCTCGTCTTTCGCTGACTTTATCAGAGTTTTATATTATATAAATGTTGCTTGCAAAGTTTTGCATCATGTTTTGCACATTATTTTTGCATTTATGTAGTTATGGCATCTCCCAGCAGAAGCTAACTGGCTCAGCCAAATCTAAAGCAATTAAAAAGATATCAGACTTGTCAACAGTCAGAAGTCATCCTATGTGAGACTAACTTGTAGAATTCAATCCACATATTTTGTTCTGCAGAAGGGATGTGCCGTGTTTGGAGATGTACAGCGTCTTGTGCTAAAGTTGAAATAAATGCAGAATAACCAATGCTGAGCGCTCTGATTAGATCATTTATACTTCCAGCTGCTCCGCGGGACGATCAATAGCGTCGGAATTCGGCAAGAGAGATTGAACAATAATTTCCCCTTGGATTTTCAATTATAGACTGCTAAACATCTGCAATAAAGCAGCCGATTTCGGGCGGGGGAGCGATCCATCACGGGACACTCACAGGAGAGATTGGAGACTGAGATAATACTGGCACCAGAAGAGCGATGCCCCGTCAGCTGCCCTGCAACAAGAGCACATCTCTGTGTCAATATAAAATATTGTGCTTCTGATCGCTCTGGATACAGTTCTGCGTGTCACTCCATCTCTTTTTGAAGCATCAGTCTATTTCAAGCCTTGGTCCTTGTACTTCCGGTCATATAGCTTTATTCCTCCACCCATCTAACGTTCCCCATGGCTTCCTCATTTTGCCGGTTTTAATTCAGAGCACTCCTTCCCAGTTTAGTAAACTCTAGCGCGTCACGGCGCATCCGCAGGGCGCATATTAAACACGCTCTGAGCTAATAAGTCTGCAGAATGTGTGTTCTGTGGGAAAAGTAATCAGCCAGTCATCTACACAAGAGACTTTAGCTTTGTTTTGTTTTTTTTGGAAAACTGACAATGTGTGCCTTAGAGTTCTTTCCCCTGCTTGATTTTTCTCACGACCTTGTTTTAATTGCGGTGGGCATTTTGATGAAGTGTCATGTAATTGGAGGTTTGGGGATGGGTCTGTGGCTAAATGCACTTGATAATGACACGGTTATTGTTGTTTTAGGCTTTCCAACAGACACGATGTGTGCATACATGCGAAACTAAGCTTTTAATGATTAATGCATGTTGTCTCAAACTGCACCATGTGAGAGAGATACCATGCTATTGAATGAATTATGTTCATGAATTAGTCAAACCCTGCTACTCTCTCATGAACTCTCATGCACATTCCATGTAAAGCTGGGATTTTCAATATTTAATGGCATTTAATTTGTCTTCTGAAAATCTGATCTGAATATCTTTTACGAGTATGAATGATGCCTGTCTGCCTTTCAATATCTATCCATCCATCTATACTGTATATCTATCCATCCATCCACTTATCCATCCATCTATCAATATCGATATCCGTACCTATTTATATAGAAAGAGTGATAGACATACACTCACCTAAAGGATTATTAGGAACACCTGGTCAAGACAATCTCCTGAACTCCAAACTGAATGTCAGAATGGGAAAGAAAGGTGATTTAAGCAATTTTGTGCGTGGCATGGTTGTTGGTGCCAGACGGGCCGGTCTGAGTATTTCACAATCAGGTACTGGGATTTTCACGCACAACCATTTCTAGGGTTTACAAAGAATGGTGTGAAAAGGGAAAAACATCCAGTATGTGGCAGTCCTGTGGGTGAAAATGCCTTGTTGATACTAGAGGTCAGAATGGGCTGACCGATTCAAGCTGATAAAAGAGCAACTTTGACTGAAATAACCACTCGTTACAACCGAGGTATGCAGCAAAGCATTTGTGAAGCCACAACACGCACAACCTTGAGGCAGATGAGCTACAACAGCAGAAGACCCCACTGGGTACCACTCATCTCCACTACAAATAGGAAAAAGAGGCTACAATTGGCACAAGCTCACCAAAATTGGACAGTTGAAGACTGGAAAAATGTTGCCTTGTCTGATGAATCTCGATTTATGTTGAGACATTCAGACGGTAGAGTCAGAATTTAGCATAAACAGAATGAGAACATGGATCCATCATGCCTTGTTACCACTGTGCAGGCTGGTGGTGGTGGTGGTGTAATTGTGTGGGGGATGTTTTAATGGCACACTTTAGGTGCCTAATTGCCAATTGGGCATCGTTTAAATGCCACAGCCTATCTGAGCATTGTTTCTGACCATGTCCATCCCTTTATGACCACCATGTACCCATCCTTTGATGGCTACTTCCAGCAGGAAAATGCACCATGTCACAAAGCTCAAATCATTTCAAATTGGTTTCTTGAACATGACAATGAGTTCACTGTACTGAAATGGCCCCCACAGTTACCAGATCTCAACCCAATAGAGCATCTTTGGGATGTGGTGGAACGAGAGCTTCGTGCCCTGGATGTGCATCCCAAAAATCTCCATCAACTGCAAGATGCTATCCTATCAATATGGGCCAACATTTCTAAAGAATGCTTTCAGCACCTTGTTGAATCAATGCCACGTAGAATTAAGGCAGTTCTGAAGGCGAAAGGGGGTCAAACACAGTATTAGTATGGTGTTCCTAATAATCCTTTAGCTGAGTGTATAGACTCCTTTCTGACAGTGTAAATATCCATCCATCAATCTATATCTACATCTGTGTCTATATATAGAAAGAGTGATAGAACTCTATATATCTATCTCTATCTCACAGTCTCTATATACATCAGTAAGGGCCTCAGAATGAATAAGGGACTGTGCACCATGGGGAAGTTTTGGACTTGATTTAAAGAAAGTTAAATGTGTCACTAGTTTATCTAGAAGCAATCCAGAACTCAGTGGCTCTTCATCCTGCTGAACTTCAGTTTTATGTGTCGACTTGAATCGGAATGTGATCATGGTGCAGAACATCCTAACCCCTTCATGGATTTGCCGTGTGAGATTACATTAATTTGATCCACATGCTACTGGTGCTTGAGAGATAATCCCAAATCCTCAAAGCACAAATGGGTCATTAACAGACCCAAACATCTGCTAAACGAAACTCTGAGCTACCTGTAAGTGCCTGCTGCGTGCACAAATAATAAATTGGTGTCAGACTGCGTAAGTGTGTTAGCATTAGCCTAGCGAGTTTGTGTGCAGGCACGAGTATTAAAATGACTAAATGCCGCCAGAGCAAACGTTCGTGCGACCGTACGGTTTGTGTTTGCGAGTGCACGTGTGGTCTGTTTCTTTAGGTCCCTAACGCATCCCACGCCCATTTATTTTCGCCTCTCTGGCATCTCCCTCGAGTCGGGACCATTTGAGGCACATTGATTAATTAAAGGTGAGTGATTTCTCATCTTTAAGAGCTTTAATTACACCGGGGAGATCGTGCAAGGACGGGAGGGTCGCAGCCACATCGCTGCACTTTATCACATCGCCTTGGGGGCAACGTCAACCCCCCCTCCGGCCCGCGCTCGGCTTGTGTAACTCCCTGCCAGCAACTTCCCACAAACATGCCGTTTATCCCACAGACACACACACACTATTTATCTGCAGTTAAAGCAACATTTTTTACCGTATCGCTGTTCCCTGGGAAAGGTTTTTACTGCACTAATTCTGACCGTTTAGAGGGCAAGATGTGTGCTCCAAGAAAGCCACCAACGTTCAAGGCCACCAACCTATCTGCTTAGTTATTTGAATAGTCATTTAAATAAACAAATAGAAAGACTTTTGTTTAGATTTTCTGTTTACTGCAGTGTTCCTGTAGCTTTTGGGTTCGATCCCATGAACACATATATTGAAGTATAGACGGTTTAATCAGGCGCACGTGCATAAGCGTCTGGTCCGAACGTTACTTCCGGTTTGTGTTTGTTTAATGGTCTGACCACTTGCTGAAACGTAACTCAAAGAAATACCTTGTCGAAAATAACAAATGTTTTGGGTTCCCATGTAATGTACGTGTTGTTTATTTTGCTTGTTATATAAATAAACTACTTTTAAAGGACTTTGTTGTTATTTATATCCGCAGGGTTTACCGGAAGTTACGTGATGACCACCAAAGCTGCGTGTTTATGTTGTTACTGCTGAACAAGAACTGTAAGAGGCTGTTTACACTTGGCATTAACATGCGTTTTCGTCGATCGGATCACAAGTGGACGACGTTAATGCCAGGTGTAAACGGTGTTCAAAACGTTTTGAGCTCGTCCACTTTCGACCACTTTCAACCACATCCAGAGGTAGTCGAAACCACTTTCGATTGGATCGCTTTGGAGTTCCGGAACGCAAATGTGGTTGAATGTGTTCGAATAGCCACACGCGACCGCCTTCTCTCCGCCCATTTATCTAATCTGAGGTATTAAACACAATTTTACGTCTTTTTTTGACTTCTGGCGTCAACATACGGTGAACAGCGCTATTTTTAGCCTTTCATTGATAAAACTACTGCGGGTGTTCTCCGTAGTTTCATTTTGAAAGCGTGAAAGTTGCGCAATCCTATTTCATCAATTGCGCTGAAAATTCAGAGAAAGCTCTTACATACACACGTACAAAACTCTGTGCAGCACGTTTACTTGCTAAACAAGCAGTGGACTCCGACATAATATTAGTTTGCGTCCATATAAACTCATAATTACTCCCGCTCGCGTTTGAATGACAGCAGAGAGACTCGCCCACCGTCTCACACACCACCCCCTCACAGTATTCAGGACAGAAGCGGTCAAAAGGGGACAAAAGAGACGGATTTAAATACCAGGTGTAAACGTAATGTGTCTTTCTCGTCCACTTGTGATCCGATCGATGAAAACACATCTTAATACCAAGTGTAAACAGCCCCTTAGTCACTTTGGATAAAAGCATCCACCAAATGCGTAAATGCAAATGTTTACCCAATATATTTGGTGATATATGAATGGACCACGATTTTTACCACTACATTGTTTATAAGGGCTTCCCCATAAAAGGAAAACATTGAGAGAGTGAAGTGGAGAATAAAAATGTAAGACAGTCATAGAAATATTGGCTGCTATGTACAGAAAGAGATGGAGAGTTGATAATGAAGTGCCTGTGTTATGTGGAGGTGAGCGGATTCAGATAGCTGCTCGGGCTCGGTCCGGGTTCCCAGCTGTCAGTTGCCACGGTGACGGGACCACCAGCCTGCTCTCGCTGACAGTGACACCACGGGCCACCGAAGGGCCAGCTGGGCTTGTGTCTGTCTGACAGGAGCTCTGCTTTCCTGACAGCTCCTTGACAGCCAGCTCTCTCTATCTTTCATCCCAACTTTCTCTCTCTTTTTCTATCTCTCTCTTTTACTCTGCTTGGAGGCATGATACAGCGATTTTAATGTGCCCACACCTCTATTTTTAATGGTGAGAGTAGCGCATCTCTCCTCTGTATTTCAGTCACTTTTCCCCTCGCACACAAACATACAAACACGTCAAACCGAGTTGTCAAGAGTCAGGGGACTCTCCCATGAGACAGCAAGTCAGACATCCTCTAATGACTGCTAATGTTTGCTTGCTGCAGTTTGCCTACCTAACTCAGGTTGAGCTGAGTTGAAGGTTAAAGGCTGACAAAAACATGCCAAGCTACTTTTCATAAAAAATTATATTTGGCATAAAAAGATTGAGAGAATTTTGTCCATGCATTAAATATGTTAGCATTGCACAAAACCTGTATATATAGTAACAAAAAAGCACATTAGTTTTGCCTCGATAATTAGATTTTATTTTTTGGGGATCTATTACTTATAATATAAACAGTTATCTTCTATCACAAGTTCTAGGACGGTTTCATAAGCTTCACCCAAATAAGTTGAAACTGTAATTCCTCCCTGACCCATTACCAGAGTGTAAGAAAGGCATTGCCGCATGGAGCCGGGGCACACAATCATGTCCCACTGTTCAGGGGCATTTTTAGGTTAAATAGAAATTTACATCAAAGACGCCTGGAAGGCAGAGAAAATCCCAGCTCCGGATTTCTCTTCATCAATCACCTCCTTTAAAGCCCGAAATAACAACACCTGTCGATACAATATTTAGTTTGGTGATCACAAGCCCTTAATTTATTTACATCCATAATATATTTACTTTCTCATCTGACAGCGTAATAAATTGCGGGTGGCCAACAGAGTGATTCGATGATTTAGAGCTCAATTCGAGGACCAGAATTGGTTTCCGTCAAGCTAATACATCAGAGGGGGGAATTAAAAGGTGTGGCGGCTGAACGGTGAACCAGGTTGGCCGCTCGCTACTGTTACCGGCGTAACTGCACATCACTCATACCGCCCGGCCGACCGGGACAGAGATAGATGAGGGTGTGCGGAAGCCGTAAATTACCGTCCAGATCATTAGATGATACCAAAGATGAAGCCGGGCTTCCCGGTAAAGTTAGTATAGTGAAATAAATAAATAAAAAACCAAACAGATAGATAGTGTGACCTTGGACTCTTCGCCAGCATATGACTCATATCTCGTGGACATTAATACTAGGGATTTTAAATCCTGGATGGCCACACTCCTGCAATCCTTTAAGTTTAGCTGCAAGCCTCAAAGCTCCACATTTGAACCATCTAATCAAAGTCTTACCCAGAAAAGCCTTGTCAGAAAAGTTTTTATACAGGACGGCAAGGTGACACAAAATTGAAATTATTAAGGGAGTCTTTAGACAGAAGCAATCAAATCCTGCTGTGAACATTAAGCTTCGCTGTCCTCTTTGTGTTCTGAGACACGCACGCTGGCAACCAGGTCTGTATGACTGATGGTCCTTATAGCTCTCATCATGAATGTCATTGGCCTCCAGTCAGGGTGATAAATTCTGTCCAGTGGTCGGGAGGCAGAGAGCAGGTCGGACTGATCGTTCCCAATCAGTGGCTCAGCGTGGAGCTCTGGTCAGAATAAATGGCCCTCCAACGTGCTCTCAACCTTCAGGTCACCCTGTCTAATGAACTTCCCACCAGACACGAGGAGGTCACAGCCTCAGGTGTGAAGGTCAAGATCCATGGATCTTTTTCTATGACAGGTGAATGGAATGTTGGACAGATTGTCACACTGTGACACCCAAAGGGAACAATCACGGTCTTTAAGAACGCCAAGGCTAGCACACCATCGTCACCACATTTAACGGCATTCACGTATCCAGGTAGATGTTCCTGTAGTTCAGCTGGTAGTGGATAAGTTAAACTCCAGACAAATATCAAAATTACCCCATGACTTACTCACCCTCAAGCAATCTGAGATACATACGTCCATCATCTTTTAGACGAACACAATTGGAGTTATTTTAGTAAATGTCCTTTCTTTTCCAAGCTTTCTAATAGTAGAAAACAGGAATCAGGGAACAACTTCTGACTTTAAACCGCAAAAAAGTGCATTCATCCTTCACAGAAGTGATCCACATGGCTCCAATGGGTTAATAAAGGTCTTCGGGTAATCAATGTGATTTTATAAAAAAATGTGATATTTCAAAGTTAATTAAGTATAATAACTAGCTTATGGTTACGACACGTATTGTGCAATGTACCCAAGGCAACCAACGCTCACTACACTAAGGGGGCGTGCACACCAAGGCATTTACGCTGGTGGCTGGAGTATATTTTCAAATACTTTCAATGGAAGGACAGCGCTCCTAAAAAAGGACAGCAGCTGGCAGGTCTTGTCAGCGTTTTTTCGAGAGTTGAAAAATGTTTAACTTTGGTTGAAATGCACATCTCGTCAATGTCACTTCTTACTCTGTCGTCCAATCACAACGGAGGAGGGGCGGGACAAATATCACAACCACCAACCACCAGTTCAAGACTGATAAACAAAGCAGAAGTATCATAGCAACCAAAGCTGAAAAAAAGCTGGCAAGCACCCACAGTCGGCATCCGCCTGGCGCCAGTCCAAGATGGAGTCGTTACCAGAAGCTAGTTCTTATACTTTATACGTTTTAAATATGGAGATTTTTCTTACAAAATCACATTGATTACCCACGGAAGACCTTTATTAACCCCTTGGAGCCGTGTGGATCCCTGATCCCTGTTTTCTACCATTATAACGCTGCGTTTACACCAACCGCGTTTCAGGTGTCAAAATCGCGTCTACCGCGCCTTGTTTGCAGCTTGAACAGTTTGAATGCATTCGCACGTCTAGAGTGAAGTAGACTCTGAAAAAGTAAGCATTTGACGCGCATCAGAGGCAAAATCTGCTTCTTGTGGGAGGGGCAAGTGCTATGCGG
The DNA here is from genome assembly GCF_030506205.2 of Paramisgurnus dabryanus. Taxonomy (NCBI): domain Eukaryota; kingdom Metazoa; phylum Chordata; class Actinopteri; order Cypriniformes; family Cobitidae; genus Paramisgurnus; species Paramisgurnus dabryanus. The sequence goes on along the minus strand of NC_133350.1, from coordinate 26,342,898 downwards.
TTGTCTGTTTGCAAGATGACTGATGTTGATTGTGCATTTATCGAGAGAGTTACCGGTTTGCATTTGGTAACCTTACTATGGGGAAAATAAACGGTGCGGGTCGATAAACGTCACGTGACTCAAAAGTGAAATGTGTATTTACAACTTACCAGGTTGCCCAATGTCCTCACGGACACTCTTCCAAGCGAGGTCCTTTTTATTCCTGTCTCTATAGAAATAAGAAATGTGTGGTATATAGTTACGGGTGACTGCTCACAGACAATATCAAGCGTTCCTTCAGGTTGAATGAGTGACTCCGGGCGGGGCTGCCTCCACAGCAGCAAGCAGGCTCCTGATTGGTTAACGCGGCGCGAAATTTTCAACTCGAGCGTCAGCCGGCAATTTGCGTCAAACGCAAAATGTACAAAAAGCACCATTCGCTAGACGCGCGAATGATGCGGAATTGCGTCTTCCGCGTCGCGCCAACGCCTCATCCGTGCCACGAGACCTCCAGACGCGCGTCAACACGTCTTCACATTGACTTAACATTGAAATCACTCGCGCTTCACGCCTCTACCGCGGCTGGTGTAAACGCAGCATAATGCTTGGAAGAGCGAGGACATTTCCTAAAATAACTCCAAATGTTTTCATCTGAAAGATGATAGACATATGTATCTTGGATTAGTTGAAGGTGAGTAAATCATGGGGTAATTTTGATATTTGGCTGGAGTATCGCTTTAACCACGCAAAAGGTTGTGGGTTCGACAGCTTGAATGCCCAGTAAGTCACTTTGGGCCTAGGCTTACATGTCTGGTAGGCTACATCTCCAGCAAAACCTTTTGTTTGAATAAATCTTATACAATCATTAAAGTAAACAAAACGGTTCTCACAACTTACTGTATAAGATGTCAGTTAAAAAAGAAAGTAGCGGAGAGACAGCGCAATATATTTCATTTCAATGAAATTTAACCCAAACCGATATTTTTCCTTGGTGTGACGTTCATGGATGAATTGTGCACAGCATAAAAAATGACTTCATAATGGGATCATGACAGATTGCGCATCAGAATGAAACCCGTGCCTTCCACTTGAGGACCAAAGCTCAACATTTTAAGTTTATAAGCGCTAACCACACAAATAACATCTTTATTACGGTTAAAAGCAAGTACTCAAAATCTCCATTAGCGTTAGCTGCGATTTTGAAAGAGAAGGTTTGCCTTTTTAACAAAGTGAAGGCACGCAGCGACTTGAAAAGCATAATAAAATACAAGGCCATTATTGCACTACCTGTCTAAAATAAGGATAAGAGAAAGAGAGGAAATTAAAGAGGTGGAGCGGAGCTAAAGAGAGACCCTGATGTGAATATGGCAAATACGCACCGAAGGCGCCTGTGTCGCTGAAATATGTTGCAATTAGAATAATGGAGTGTAAAAGAGGAAGGTCCACACGCTAACCCTGTTGTTCTCAGAAATTCATTCACTCACACACAGAAAATCAAGGGCATTGTGTACAGACGTCAGGCTGTTGTATTCTCCTCGATAGTACTGCATAGCTCCTCAGTGGAACGATTAAATTCCCCACTTACACACACACACACACACACACACACACACACACACACACACACACACACACACACACACACACACACACACACACACACACACACACACACACACACACACACACACAGTAAAGACTACAGGGTCACCACACTATAATTGCTACCAAAAATAGATTTTAAGAGTTTTATTAGGTTCCAGCAGGGTTACGGAAAGGACATGTTATCAGTCATCGTAAAAGCTTTGTGGCTTATTGTACATTGGCCAAAACATACAGAGATGATTGCTAAACCAAGTACTGTATAATTATTTAGGCATTTTTATACACTACGGCTGGGCGATACTGACCAAAATCTATATCACGGTTATTTTGGGATGAATATTTGGCAGAGATACATCTACTGGCATATCTGGAATACAAGGGTAAAAAAAATCGAAATATTGAAAAAAGAAAATCAAGTCTAAAGTTGTCCAAATGAAGTCTTTAGCAACACATATTACAAATGATAAATACATTTTTTTTATGTATTTATGGTATAAAAAAATCTTGAAGTTAAGGTAGGGTTAAATTACTTTATTACTAAGGGTGTTACGATTTTGATAAAAAAGAAAATGGAATAATCTATGCTGCCAGGCCCCCATGTCACGAAACATGTGTTGAGGGTTGCGAGTCAACCTCCTCTAAATTAGCTAGCTACAGCCAGTTAAAAGATAGCATGGCAGATGCAGGAGACACCACGCCACAGCTGATCTTCTTTACATGGGAAATAAAAAAACAGCAAGCCGTCAGGACCGGTTGTTTCTCTGAACTGAGATCTGTTTAAGTTTCACAACAACTTATTTCAGTTGCTTAAGAGTTATGAAAACAGCATTTAAAGGGACACAAGGCAGCATTTTTATGTTAATAAATCATCTTCGTAAGTCGGTATATGGTTAAATGACTCATTACATGACGAATGAAGACTCTCTCGCCCGCCCCTACCGTCTGTAGGAAGAATACCCCACTTGCAAGTTCGCTGTATCCGACCCGGTGTCCTTCAGTCTGTAAAGTCTCAGATATAGAAAGCATTTACTCCCAGACACTAGGGGGAGCTAGTAGAGAAATTATACTCAGACTTGGCTTGTGTGCCTTTAAACATCACTTATTGGGGTAAAGTCTCACAATCTTGTCTGATGGTAATAAAAGCGCGTTTTAAGGTGCAAAGTTCTAACAGAAATGTTCATGAAGTTTCGTTTTATCAGGTATGTGCGTGTACCATATTTTTCCACTGGCAGCACAACCAACATGGCAGGACATCTCCAGGTTTAAGGTCAGATATTATATTTCATAAAAGTCTAAAAATGGCATAGCATTTTTGTGCTTTCAAAAAAAAAGTAAAAATCGAGAATCGAATCGAATCGTGGCCTTAGAATCGAAAATGTAATCGAATCCAGATTTTGGAGAATCGTGACACCCCTATTTATTACTTAATATCCTAATGCTCTTAGGCATAAAAAAATCTATAATAAATATATAAATACACACACATGCATGTATAATTAAGAAAAAATATATTTTAAGTATTTATATACAATATAAATTATATATACATTTTAAAATGTTGTACACATGTAAATATTTCTTAAATATTCATGCATGCGTGTGTATTTATATATACATATTGTTATACACAGTACACACACACACTTAACTTTTATTCTGCAAACGATTAATCGTTATGCAGCCTTAATTGCTACATATATAGACGGTTTCATCGGACACACGTGATACACGTCTGGATCCGAACTTTACTTCCGGTTTCGTTTTTTTAATGGTCTGACTAGTTGCTACTGATCTCTTGAACAAATGTCTCGTCGAAAATAACAAATGTTTTGGTTTCCTAGGTAATCAATGTGTTGTTTTTTTGCTTGTTATATAAATAAACTACGTTTAAAGAACTTTGTTGTTATTTATTCTTAGCGGAGTTTACCAGAAGTTACGTGCGGACCGCAACAGCCGCTTGTTTATGTTGTTACTGCTGAAACCGTCTATACCTGTGCAATCTAGGTTTTGTAGTCCAGAATCACATTTTGGAAAAAAGAGGCTGACTGCTGTTCAGAACAAGCTTGCTAGATGTCATACTGCATCAAGATAGTCAATTATTTTTATGAGACTAAAACACAAATAAAAAATAAGAAAAATTGCGCAAAGCATTAAGGTCAAGTCAAGATAAAAGTTACAACACAACTAAAAGTTGGTGAATGAAAGAAAGATCACAAATGGGTTCCTGCTGATAACCACTAATAATACAAACACCTGAAGCCACGACCCAATTTCTCCCCCCACAATCCATCCAACCTCCAAATTTTTCTTGGATAACTACATCTTGCATTTCCAAAAAAGCTGTATTTACAGTATTAATCTGTTATTAGTGTAACTGCACTATAGAGGTTCATTAATCTACTTTATGTAACAAATCTAAAGCTGCATTTTAGTTTTTTGTGTGCTTAAACATGTGTTTGTAAACAATTCTGAAAGCCTCTATAAATCTTTCCCCAGTGGCACACATTAATTCTGTTTTAACGCGCGCAAATTTTTGTTTGAATTCGTAAGCCGATGACATTAATAATGCTCGCAAGGAGCAGAAGGAGGAGAGCACGGAGACGGATTGCGGCAGGCGAGAAGGATGGATGCCTTGAAAGAGGAACGTTGAGGAGGTCTTTATCACTCAGATCCCGAGTCTCTGTTTACCACACTGTCATTTCCTACCAACGCCACATTTCTCACTCCCGACGTACAGCGGTGTGAAAAAATATTCAGCCACGATGATCTCAGCGAAAGCGAATAAATATTTCATGCGTGATGGAGCCTTTTTAATATTTCAGAAGCAATTAATAAGGCTGCGTATCACTCGTCCCAGAGAAAATAGCCGCCTTTGAATGTCAGCCGTGGATGAACGAGGCTTTGTGTCGGTTACCTTAAAACACTTGCCACTAACATTCGTCCTTGCCTTACATGCATCATCTTGTCCTTAAAACATGCAACTTATTACTCACAAGACGCAGAAATAAATGAAAGAGCTAAACTGCAAGGTGATTCATTTGAAAACATGACATAAATCTGATTGTGGTCGCAGTACATCACATGTGGAAAGCACGTTTGCATCATTCTCTATGTAAAGTCGAGCAGTATTACTGATGCTCATATTCACGGTTAGCAATTTTAACAAACCTCAAGCATTAAACTACAGTTTCATCTACAGACACCATCTTAAATAACACATAGTTAACACAATAGTTTTTTGGAGAAGGTTTTGCTATTATTTTTCTCAGCAATCTGACTTACGATTTTTCTATGGCGGACAATAAAACGGATAAAAAGAATCTCATCCCCACGTATTGAAGGAAGAACCAGAGTAATTTCTGAAAACCCATATATCACAGATAACCGGGTTACGCTAGTAAGCAAGATTGTGGTGGGATGATGCCACATGTTCATGTGAAAGAAACAATCCATGTGTGTTCGTGTGTGTCCAGGCGGGCGTTGCAAACTACTGGCTCTGATTCATTACATCTCCCGGCCCGAGCTCATTTTCCACATGGCCCTGGTGTCAAATGGCTTCGAACCGTTCACCGTGCTCTAGTTTATCTCTCTATCTATCTATCTTTCTCCTCTTCTCCTCACGTATCTTTCCAAAAGGATTAAGCCTCTATGAATCAGATACTACATTTCCACCGAACCACGTGAGAAATTAAGAGCGGAGAACAACACTGTGGTCTGTCCATTAGTGCTCTCGGATGATACAGAGGTCCTCATGCGTGATCACGAACACAACGTCATGGGATGCTGCAGAGGACCCCAAAAACATTCAAGTGTCATCAGGTGTGGCGCACCCATAATGCCCTGAGGAGACATCTCTACATGCACACAGCCTGCTGGTGAATAATGCATATTTGCAAATTCACACAAACGCATTCCCATGAGAGCAAAAGTGACCTCAGGAAATAAGTGTGCTTCTGAGTTTATCAGCATGCAAATATACAGCATTTTATATTTTATTTTATTTTTTTAATATATTTTTATATTTTAATCAATTTATTATTTATTTATGTATTTATTTACTATATTTATTTATTTTATTTTATATTTTATTTTAATTAATTATTTTATTTTATTATTTTCTTTTCTTTTTTATTTCTTCATGTATTTATTTTATATTTAATATATTTATTTGTATTTATGTTATATTTTATATTATTTCATATTTTATTTTGTTTCATTATTTTATTTTATTATTTATTTTATTTATTTATGTATTTATTTTATATTTTATGTATTTATTTTATTTACTTTATATTTTATTTTGTTTCATTCTTTTATTTTATTATTTTCTTTCATTTTTTTTTTATTTTATATTTCATATATTTATTTTAATTTATTTTATCTTTTTTATATTATTTTATATTTTGTTTATTATTATTATTTTGTTTCATTATTCTATTCTATTCTATTCTTCCAATTTCTATTCTATTTTCTACTCTCTTTTCTTTTCTTTTCTTTTCTTTTCTTTCCATTTCTATTATTTTTTCTATTCTCTTTTTTATTCCCATCTCTTCCCAACCCATCTCTTCCCAACCCATCTCTTCCCAACCCATCTCTTCCCATCTCATTGCATTCTATTCTATTCTTTTCAATTCTATTAGAGCTGAATGCCAAACATGTGTTGATATGTTCACACGGGCAGTCATATGTTAATATATTCATAGTTCTTTCATCATAAACCGTTTCAGAACGACCTGTTAGTTTTATAAAATGGTCTCAGTAGACTGCATGGAGCTTTGCATAACCATTAAAGTATGACTACAGTCATTAAACTCTTTTATTTAATAAAAGCAAAAACTGAGCTTTTTAGGTATTATGTATACATAAACTCACATAGAGCGTCCCATGAGTCTCATTGTGGGGCAAATATCACAGCAACACTTATGAAAAACGGCCCCTTGTATTCGCGCTTTAAATAAACTTTAATCAATTCAAGCTTATCCATTTGCTTGTTATATATGAGAATAATGCACATCCACCCTAACCAAACACACACAGAGAAACAAATAGGCCAGTCCATTCAGTATTCATGGAGGGATACCACACCTCACCCACAAACACTCATGAGAACCCAACATTCTCATTAAATTTGTCTTCTTAATCCTCACCTAAAGATTAAATTCACAGTGTTCTCCCCCTTTCAATTTTTAGCTCTTTTTCTTCGAGTCATTAAAAGGGCTAACGGTTTTTAAAGACATAACTACTCCACACTTAATACGCCTCACTCTTTACCCATCATACATTGGGAAAAACGCAAGTATGTGTTGCATAAATGCACCCAAGGCTAATCAAAAGCTCTCATCCTGGAAGACTTTTCCAGGCCCGGATCCGATCAAAGAGCACTACAGCTCGAAGCCGTATTCCCAGCGAGTGCTTTTGATTGCCATCTGATTGCTCCTGTTCGTGGATTATTCTCCATCCAGAGACAGAGGAAAGAGAGAGCAGTCCTACCTGGCAGCTTCATCTCATATTCAGCCTGTTATTACTGCGAAACTACTGGTAACCCTGAAGGATTTGAGACGGACCGCACATATCCGAAGGCGACGAGAACGATCGTTAAAATGGGGTGGAAAAGGCCTTGAAGGAAGAGATGGACCAAAGGGCTATACTTCAACCTTTCTTCCAAACACATACATAAAGTCTTTAACTATATAAACAAATAAAAAATCCGCAATAAATATAACAAAAGTACAGTGTAAAAGGTCACGGGTCCGATCCTCAGGTAACACACATTCAATTATTCACCAAATGCATGCATTTAAATATATAGTCAAACTTATTTTACTGTGGGTAGATTTATGTCCCAAGAGGAAATTATTAATAAATCTGGGTCTACAATAAGGATGAAATCCATACATTTTTCAGTGTGAACTATCAACTGACCAATCAGAATCAAGCATTACCAACGGCATGTAACAAACATCAAATTAATCCTGATGGCATCATTCAGCCTTTTGCTAAGAATGGGAAAAACACTTGACGCTGAAAGCTTGTAGTGTTACACCTGTCGTTTCAACACACTGTACAACACAATTATAAATTGAAAACGCCTCATGAAAACACAGGAGACTGGCGTAGCTTGGATCTGGAAAACATGCTCATTTGTTTAACTATGTAGATTTCATTAAAGACTCCCTGTCTTCATTAATATGACGTCTGCATCGGGCTGAAAGTCATTCACAGGCCGCAAGAGATGAGCCTGAGCTTTGTAAATACTGCATCATTTCTCCTTTACCCCATTCTCTCTTCTCTCTCTCTGTCTGTCTGCTGAATACTAACACAGCCCTGGGTCTGTTTGCCTAACACGAACGGAAACGGCAACATACTGGTGTGTTGTAGCAGTCAGGTGTGTGTGTGTGCCTGTGTGTAGTGTGGTGAAGGAGAGGTTTGATATTTACATTCAGGATATATCAGCCACTGTGTACCTCCAAACACACAGAGATGGCCTTTAAACCCAGACATAGATTTATTGCACAAAAGGAGAGAAGAAATGAAAGATAATGGTTGAAGCCATGGATAAAAAAGGATAATAGACCTTTTGCGAGTAGACGTCACAGTTACGTCACTGCAAGATGCGTGTGCAGTGTGATGTCAGAAAAACAATGGAAAATACTTAGACACAAATGAAATATGTAAGATAACTCACTAAAAAAATGTCTTGTGCTGTTGAGTGTCAAAATAGGAATGCCTAAAAAAAGATGGCCTTCATTTTTATAGAATACCCTAGTCAAAGACACCATTTTGAAGATAAAGCAAGCTTTTATGGTTGCAAGTCATTCAACGGACAGACTGGAGTGATGAAATCATCTGTGTAATGTATTAATAATTAAAATAGAAAATAATTAAATAAGATGTCCGGTGGTCTGTCAAAGTCTGTCCCCTTTTCTTATTGCGTATTCATTAAGTTAACTTTATGATTTATTTAGAAAGATTTGAATGGGTTATACTAAAAAAGCAATTATATAATGTATTAAATGTATACCATGTATTAAATATTTCACAATTTTTTCGTTTTCTTATAGCTCATGTCTTCATTTCTTTTTTTCCCTGCTGTTTGTTCTAAAATTATTGTTTACATACTTAATAAATGTATAAATATAGCACACATATGATGGGAAGTGTTATTAATATATAAACAGGCCTATGTATATTAATGTGTATGTTTCATAATAGTTTGAGAACAAACATGTATGTTATAAATATAAGGATGAAATAATAGAAAACAGGAAAATTATAAAATATTTAATAAATTAGATTATATAGAATACATGATAGTATTGTTTTTATATGTAAATATTTGAAATATAATTGATTTACCAATAAAGAACAAAACATATACATTACATACATACACACACACACACACACATCTTAGTAGCAAAGCCATTTAAACGTTTAATCTATCTGAAAAATAAACGTAACGTGACGAAAACGCTATAAGAAACATTAAGCTAAAGGCGAAACAGACTTCGACAAAACACTGGATCCTTAAAATTCACAGCTTAACACTAAAACACTTCACACCGCTATTGAAGAGCTCTCACTTTCTGACACCAGTTGGGCTCCGCCCATCTCTGTTTGCAAACATGCAAAATGTCTATAGAACAATCTGAATAAACAAATTAGATGGCTAACACTTAAACAAAACAGTGGACTGAATCACATTGAATCAAATATTGGCTCCAGGCCTCTGGTACATCAGAAGCTTTATTACATCAAAACCAATGTATCCCTTAAAGGTAGGGTAACACATTTTGAAAAATGCTAACGGTAGCTGCTAGCAATGAAATCCCGATCCCACCCTCAAGTCAAATCGCCATCCAAAGTCACGCCCCTTTTAAAACACATATACACGCAAAGATCAGACGGTCACATCTCATGTCTCATTCACCAGTGAGAAAACTTTGCAGTACAAAGTGAATAACACTTCCAAAATAACCAACATAAACAACTGGTTTACATCAGAATTAGTTTAAGCACACGTTCGGTTGTGTAGACGTAGTAACTATATCGTTACGCTAATCCGTAAACGAACACAAATTTCATAAGCAACACAACGTTTCATCAAAGTAGAATATCTGAATCCAACTCTATACAAACATATCGTGTACCTACCTTACAAAAATAAACAGTGCAACGACCCTTTCAGACCCTTTGCCTCCTACAGCTGTTTCATCTCGTGGTAAAGCAGTAAAGTTACCGATGTTCATTTGGGTTTTTGCTCTTGCTGATCCAGGCAGTTTTTGCTGTTGTTGTTATAAAAGATGCCTTTAGTTTTGTGCTTCCTGTGTAGGTTGTCAATTCAGCAGAAAAGTTTGCTGTTCTCACTGTTTACAGACAGGAGGTGAGCGCACGTGAACGCGCCGATGACGTATGGTGTCTGCGTGGACTCGCTGCGCGGTGGGCATTCAAATTACGCTTACGGATGAGGAAAAAAAAAGGAAACGTCCGTTCGGACCGAAATCTATGATTTGTTGAACATTTTTTGGTCCTACGCCTTTCACAGATGACATAAATTTCTACAAATACATTTAAACAACTTAACACAGTGATTGCTATCAGGATGTGAGGAGACTTTTAACCAGCATAACTAAAAATGTTTCAGGATCAAATCAGTTACCCTACCTTTAAGCGACTGATAAAAGAAAGTAATTCTGTATATAGATTCACTTTTTTGCAATGAATCTCATATTTTTGTATTAAACAAGCATACTGTATAGAGTTACCCTGTGAACCTTGACCTTGAACCTTAACATACATTACAAAAAAATGCTTTTTTATTTTGAACCCAGAGTTGGGTCAAAAAGGGACGAGCCCAGCCCCTTGTGTAGTAATTTAACCTATTATTTAACTATTTTGGGGTCAAATATAACCTTTTTCTGGGTTAATTTTAACCAACGGCTGGGCTCGTCCCTTTTTGACCCAATGCTGGGTTGAATAAAACCCAGCATTTTTTAAAGTACAGTGGTTCTCAAACTGGGGGCCGAAAAGGTGCCAGAGGGGCCACAGTTTTATGACATTTTAAAAAATACATTCATTTATCATGAACTCTGTGTAATTAAACCTAAAAAAATAAGGCTACTAACCAACAGCACTACTTTGTATAACTTAATATGTTTTGTTTAATTAAAATGTTAAATATTAGAACAGTTTTATGACATACATTTTCTTTGGGGGGGGGGGGGCGCGAAGCAGTGCACCGTACACAAGGGGGGCCGCACGCAGAAAAAGTTTGAGAACCACGGTGTTAGTATTTCACTATTAATAATCATATAATTAATCATTTTATTTCAAATAATATTTGAATGCATAAATCTGCAAAAGTGAAGCTTTTAGAAGTAATTTTTTTAAGAGAACACATGCGTATAGATGGCTTAGGGTTTTTAAGTAAAGTAAACATTATAAAATGTGACCCTGGACCACAAAATCATAAGTGTGAATTTGTTTATCTGAAAGCTGAATAAATAAGCTTTTCATTGATGTATGGTTTGTTCAAGATACAACTATTTGAAAAATTGAAATCTGAGGATGCAAAAAATCTAAATCTTGAGAAAATGGCCTTTAAAGAGGTCCAAATGAAGTCCTTAGCAACACATATTACTAATGAGAAATACATTTTTAATATTTATGGTACGAAGTTTGATAAATATCTTTATGGAACATGATCTTTACTATCCTAATGATTTTTAGCATTTATAAAAATCTGTCATTTTAACCCATACAATGTGTAAATGGCTATCAGTGTTGGGAATAACGCATTACAAAATATAATATATTACAGTAATATATTAGTTTTTGCAGTAACGCAGTAATATAACGCATTACTGTATGCTGTACACATAATCTGTAATTATAGATAAGAAAATCTACGTATTTCACCCATCAAAACATTTATCTTTTTCACTTCACGGTCCAATATCTGAACATCACGTGGTTCAGCTACCAAAACTTGCAAAATGATGACGGCCCATCACCGTAAATTTCTGCTCATAAGGTGACACATAAAGGCGACCTTAATGATCGAGCGCTGGCCTCAGATTGACCCGCATACTTCATCTGAATCTGTTGCTTGCCTCCAGCCCCCCCACACGCACACACACAAATACATACACATGCACGCTGGGACATATCTCAGATGAAATGTGCCTCTGGGTCAGGGTTCTACAATGGGAGGATAACTCAAACGGCACCATGTCATAATCCATTACAGGACCGTTATTGGCTGTGCAGTAAATTGCACAATAACAGCAGGTCCAGCAGGTGATGTGTGGCAGCGTTTGTGGCGGCCTGTGATGGACTCTACAGTAAGCACTGTATCAGCTCATTCTATTAAAGCACATCTCATAATGTATCTCACACTGCGGCAAACTTAAACACATCAGCACATTCATGATACCGATACCATCTAGTTATTGCCCATTGGTAAACCATTTACCCTTTCCAACTTTCATCATTACTTGCAAAGGTAACACTTATTGAAACTATAGAAACTGTTGCCATGGTATTTTTATAAACCTAACATAGATAGCAAACCATAAAAACTAGCAGTTTTAAACATGTTAAAAGATAAATTCCCAAGGTCTTGGGTTTTGTATAGAGGAACAAGAGATAGAAAGAGAGAAACTCTAATAGGAAGTTGAAGTTAGCTTGGATAGCATAGTATTAAAACATGCACGGTTGAATGAATAAACTCCTCATTTCTTTTTATTTAAATTATGAATTCGAAAGAGAGAGAGAGAAACTTTCCCTAAAAATGAGGCAAAGTTAGCTTAGCATGACAGTATGAACATTGCTGAACGAGAGTCCTTGGAAATTTAAATAAATAAATATATATGTTTTCTTATTGGTATGCTCAGTCAGGGATGGCACTGGTCTGGTTAGCTCAAAACACATCGAGCTGTACAGAGGTCTGCCACTGTCCCCCGCTTCACAGACCTGAGCATTATTATAGCCTTTAAGAGGAAGAGAAAACAGGGGGCATTACGAATTCCTCCCTCCGCCTCAATCCATCTCATCAATGCGCCTGTCGTCGTCTAATTAGAGGTCTAACTGATGAAAAATACCCCTGTCAAAATAACTCAAATAGTGACAAAAGTTAACTCGGCTCCCCATTTACTGTGGCGAAGTCTCAAAGTACAAAAGCTGTCAGCGATGAAAGTTCATTGATGTCACAAAAAAGGGAAAGAAGAAAGAATACAATAGATTGGGGTTTTGGGGCGAGTCTCTATTTAGAATTAGTTTGCCTGTCACCCTGAAGATTTGGAGAGATTGGAAACCAGTTGTGAGGTGACAAGCAACTCCTTACTCAAGAACAACTCAAGTGGGAGAAATTAAGGAAAGTTAGAGCATTTTATCGGTAAATGTTATTTTTTCTGAATAGCTATGTGAAGTTCAAGACAGAAGTTACGATAAAGGTGCGCGCAAATGTGGATATAGGCTTACAAAGACATTTGCTTTCAGATTATACTGCGAAAATACACTTTTCATGTGTAAACGTCTCAAAAATGATTATTTTATCCACAATTCAAATCATCTAATAATAGAGTGGGTTTAGGGAGTATACTTTAGTATTTACTACAGTAAAGGGTCAATTGTAGTATACTGTAGTGTAATAATTACTAAAATGTGTTAATGTATGTACAATATTCTAACTATATTGAATTGATAAACTTGTAGCCTAAATGTTGTAGTATACTTCGTATTTTGTAATATTAACTATAGCGAATTGACAAACTCTAGTAAATACGGTAGTTTACTGTTATAGCAATTACTACACTCTTACTGTATACTTTCATATGCTGTAGTATTAAATATAGCTAATTGATAAACTGTAGTAAATACAGGAGTATACTGTAATATATTATAGCAGTTACTACACTCTTACTGTATACTTTCATATGCTGTAATATTAACTATAGTGAATTAATAAACTGTAGTAAATACGGTAGTATACTATTATAGCAGTTACTACACTCTTACTGTATAGTTTCATATTCTGTAGTATTAAACATAGTGAATTAATAAACTGTAGTAAATACGGTAGTATACTGTAATATATTATAGCAATTACTACACTCTTACTGTATACTTTCATATGCTGTAGTATTAAATATAGCGAATTGAGAAACTGTATTAATACGGTAGTATACTGTAATAGCAATTACCTCACTCTTACTGTATACTTTCATATGCTGTAGTATTAAATATAGCTACAGTAATTGATAAACTGTAGTAAATACAGGAGTATACTGTAATATTATAGCAGTTACTACACTCTTACTGTATACTTTCATGTGCTGTAGTATTAACTATAGCGAATTGAGAAACTGTAGAAAATACGGTAGTATATTGTAGTATATTATAGCAATTACTACACCCTTACTGTATACTTTCATATGCTGTAGTATTAACTATGGCAAATTGATATAATGTTATAGCAATTACCTCACTCTTACTGTATACTTTCATATGCTGTAGTATTAAATATAGCGAATTGAGAAACTGTATTAATACGGTAGTATATTGTAGTATATTATAGCAATTACTACACTCTTACTGTATACGTTCATGTGCTGTAGTATTAACTATAGCGAATTGAGAAACTGTAGTAAATACGGTAGTATATTGAAGTATATTATAGCAATTACTACACTCTTACTGTATACGTTCATATGCTGTAGTATTAACTATAGCGAATTGAGAAACTGTAGAAAATACGGTAGTATATTGTAGTATATTATAGCAATTACTACACTCTTACTGTATACTTTCATATGCTGTAGTATTAACTATGGCAAATTGATATACTGTTATAGCAATTACTACACTCTTACTGTATACTTTCATATGTTGTAGTATTAACTATAGCGAATTGAGAAACTGTAGTAAATACGGTAGTATATTATAGCAATTACTACACTCTTACTGTATAGGTTCATATGCTGTAGTATTAACTATAGCGAATTGAGAAACTGTACAAAATACGGTAGTATATTGTAGTATATTATAGCAATTACTACACTCTTACTGTATACTTTCATATGCTGTAGTATTAACTATGGCAAATTGATATACTGTTATAGCAATTACTACACTCTTACTGTATACTTTCATATGTTGTAGTATTAACTATAGCGAATTGAGAAACTGTAGTAAATACGGTAGTATATTATAGCAATTACTACACTCTTACTGTATAGGTTCATATGCTGTAGTATTAACTATAGCGAATTGAGAAACTGTACAAAATACGGTAGTATATTGTAGTATATTATAGCAATTACTACACTCTTACTGTATACTTTCATATGCTGTAGTATTAACTATAGCGAATTGAGAAACTGTAGTAAATACGGTAGTATATTGTAGTATATTATAGCAATTACTACACTCTTACTGTATACTTTCATATGTTGTAGTATTAACTATAGCGAATTGAGAAACTGTAGTAAATACGGTAGTATATTATAGCAATTACTACACTCTTACTGTATAGGTTCATATGCTGTAGTATTAACTATAGCGAATTGAGAAACTGTAGAAAATACGGTAGTATATTGTAGTATATTATAGCAATTACTACACTCTTACTGTATACTTTCATATGCTGTAGTATTAACTATGGCAAATTGATATACTGTTATAGCAATTACTACACTCTTACTGTATACTTTCATATGTTGTAGTATTAACTATAGCGAATTGAGAAACTGTAGTAAATACGGTAGTATATTATAGCAATTACTACACTCTTACTGTATAGGTTCATATGCTGTAGTATTAACTATAGCGAATTGAGAAACTGTACAAAATACGGTAGTATATTGTAGTATATTATAGCAATTACTACACTCTTACTGTATACTTTCATATGCTGTAGTATTAACTATAGCGAATTGAGAAACTGTAGTAAATACGGTAGTATATTGTAGTATATTATAGCAATTACTACACTCTTACTGTATACGTTCATATGCTGTAGTATTAACTATAGCAAATTGAGAAACTGTAGAAAATACGGTAGTATATTGTAGTATATTATAGCAATTACTACACTCTTACTGTATACTTTCATATGCCATAGTATTAAATATAGCGAATCGATAGACTGTAGAAAATACGGTAGTATATTGTAGTATATTATAGCAATTACTACACCCTTACTGTATACTTTCATATGCTGTAGTATTAACTATGGCAAATTGATATACTGTTATAGCAATTACCTCACTCTTACTGTATACTTTCATATGCTGTAGTATTAAATATAGCTACAGTAATTGATAAACTGTAGTAAATACAGGAGTATACTGTAATATATTATAGCAGTTACTGCACTCTTACTGTATACTTTCATGTGCTGTAGTATTAACTATAGCGAATTGAGAAACTGTAGTAAATACGGTAGTATATTGTAGTATATTATAGCAATTACTACACTCTTACTGTATACGTTCATATGCTGTAGTATTAACTATAGCAAATTGAGAAACTGTAGAAAATACGGTAGTATATTGTAGTATATTATAGCAATTACTACACTCTTACTGTATACTTTCATATGCTGTAGTATTAACTATGGCAAATTGATATACTGTTATAGCAATTACTACACTCTTACTGTATACTTTCATATGTTGTAGTATTAACTATAGCGAATTGAGAAACTGTAGTAAATACGGTAGTATATTATAGCAATTACTACACTCTTACTGTATAGGTTCATATGCTGTAGTATTAACTATAGGGAATTGAGAAACTGTACAAAATACGGTAGTATATTGTAGTATATTATAGCAATTACTACACTCTTACTGTATACTTTCATATGCTGTAGTATTAACTATAGCGAATTGAGAAACTGTAGTAAATACGGTAGTATATTGTAGTATATTATAGCAATTACTACACTCTTACTGTATACGTTCATATGCTGTAGTATTAACTATAGCAAATTGAGAAACTGTAGAAAATACGGTAGTATATTGTAGTATATTATAGCAATTACTACACTCTTACTGTATACTTTCATATGCCATAGTATTAAATATAGCGAATCGATAGACTGTAGTTAATACTGTAGTATACTGTAATATATTATAGCAATTACTACACCCTTACTGTATACTTTCATATGCTGTAGTATTAACCATAGCAAATTGAGAAACTGTAGAAAATACGGTAGTATATTGTAGTATATTATAGCAATTACTACACCCTTACTGTATACTTTCATATGTTGTAATATTAAATAGAGATAATTGATAAACTGTAGTAAATACGGTAGTATACTGTAATATATTATAACAATTACTACACTCTTACTGTATACTTTCATATAGTAGTATTAACTATAGCTAATTCATAAACTGTAGTAAATACAGTAATTTACTGTAGATCTAAGATCAGATCTAAGCTCTTACAACTTGCAGTGCAGGGGTCACATCTCAAGTACGTGCTACCATACGTGACAATCATCTCACTTTCATTTTAATAAACTGTAATGAATACTGTAGTATACTGTAATATTTTACTATGGCAAACTGTAGTAAATTACAGTTCACCATAGTATTGTATACTATAGTAATTACCACTTTTTGATAATGCATACTAAAACATTTTGTAGTATTTACTATAGTTAATTGATGAATTGTAGTGACTACTGTAGTATACCATAATTTTTACTATAGTAATGGTCAAAAACACTACAATATCAAGAATTACATTTATTTACCAAACGTATTTTCAAGAAATTACTATAGTTCACTATTAAACCGTAATCTATAGCACACACACACATCCTCCATAAGAAACTGCTTGTTTGACTGATTAGGTGTGAATAGCAAACACGAGGGTCGACCTGCTGCGCTCTGCACAACATCTGGAGTGGGTCAACATCTGTGTCGAGGTTGCTAAAATCACTAAACAAAAGCTGTCAGCCGCCAACATTAGAGCTAATAGAGAATGATGTAAAGAGGAAGATGATGATGATAATAATGATGACGAAGCCCTGAGGAGACAAGAAACATCCGGAGACTCACGAGAGGTACATGTCAGTTTATGTCAATGACAACAGGTGCGCTGCGATGGGTGGGCAATGATCTGCTGTAAAATACCCTATAAAATATTAAAGTTTAAACTTTTTTCTTGGTAACTGCCATTACCAATATACAACACTACTGCCTCAATAAGTCAATTATCAGTCATTGAAATGAAGGTCTGACTATTACCGCAAGCATTGGTTATTATTAAGAGATCTTTATAGTGTTTGGTCGAAATAGAAAGATCGCTCTCTCTCCTCTTTTCCTCAATTATCCGACTCAATTTAGATATGCAAGTCGTGAAAGCCTTTACCAATTGATGGCTCTTAACAATCTGACTGCGGAGGCATCATATCGAATTCCGTCTTGGTTTTCTAAAGCTTTGCATTGGCTGCGAGCTGTTCATTCAACATCGGCATCTGAGGATGAAATTACCTTACGTGGGCTGTCATGAAAAGAGAAGAGCGCTACATTCACCTTCCTTTATATTAAAACTCATCAATAGCGCACTTCTGAGAACATAAAGGATTGAAAATTAATATCCAGTGAATAGGCCGAGGTTAGCGTGCGACGATCATTGCAGTCTCGTGTTATGGAGGCGATAAGTCGTTGTCAAGAGGGTTCTTATGGAAAATGCATTTCAGGGTGTGGAACTGAAGTGAAGATGCCTGGCAGTTCCTGGAAGATGATATCGATCTTGTTTCAAGGTTTCTGATACTGCGCTTAGCTGGAAAGTAGCTGCTCCTGGTACATTAATCATTCAGAGATGCTTGCTTTGTGTACGGTCCAAATCTAGCACGTTTTTTGTGAGAGGCATTTCAATTTAAAGGCTTTAAAGATAATGGTGCCTCATTGTCAAAATATAGCTGCTTCGGTACTTCAAATCGCTATGCATAATGTATCTCGAAACGGCGCCTGCGTGTTTTTGTACTGCATTTTAACATTTCTCAAAGCTGTGCTGTTTACGGATCAAGGAAATTAGATTCTGTCGGTTTGTGGGTGTATTTAATGGCATACCATGCGGCTAATATTGATGTTAAGATTATTGCACAATTCCTCACCATGACAGGGTTTTGCAAAAATGTATAATCTATAAAAATAAATGATATCGTTTTATAGACACGTAGTGACTTTTACTGTTGATGCAGGCGCCAGACAACAAAACCAACAAAGTCAGGACTTCTAGTAAAGGACCACATGAAAACAAAGATATCAACAGATCTCCCTGCCCCAACTCAATGCAAAAAAATGCAAAAGACGGCCACTTAAAGTACAAACATGATTTGGTTTAAACTTGGTTGGTACTTTTACTTAATAGTACTTTTATACCCTCAGTCACCTCATTGTGCAATTTCACTTATTCATGTTTATCAAGTAGTACATAATGCTAGTGATTCCTGCACAAAATGCATTAAAGTACTGTGCGAAGACCAATCCCACATTGAAATATGTGAAGAGCGAACACTTATAACTAAGGTAAACATAAACTACCACCATACGAGTGTAATCTGCTCATGCTAAATTTGGCCCAATTGGCCGTTAGTGCGCACCGAGAAGTCGTAAGACTACTTGTTAGGGGTTTTGTCTGATCAAGCGTAATTTCCAGGGCTCTTCTGGGAGCAATAAATAAACCCGATAATGGAGCTTGATGCAGAAACGGTAACTGGCCGAACCGAGAATGATGGCTTACCGGAGGGTATGAGCTTTGGCTGGGCGCGAACAGACTAAAGCCACTCAAGACGGCGAGACGCTCCCGGAATGAGGATCGTCTGCAGACTCGCCGAGTTCATTAAATCTGCCTGGAGGGCAGGGCCACCATCATCTGTGTGCATCAGCAACAGCTTTGCACACAGCGGGTGATACTGTAGGTGTACTGGAGGGAACTAGATAAGAATACAGTACAGTACACGCAGGGGAGCATAAAAGCATACCCGTCAACAAACGCATATGCATGTACACTTCTTGACATGAGTTCACATGGCTATCAGGGCTTTAGATACTCCAGTACTCTTAATGTGGATGTAAAACCTTTTAAAAACGTTGCTATCATCCAAACGGTTGATGAATACAACAAGCAATTCATTTTAAAGGGATACTCACCCTCAAGCAATCCAAGATACACATGTCCTTTATCTTTCAGACGAACACATTTGGAGTTACTTCAGTAAGAGGCTGTTTACACTTGGCATTAACATGCGTTTTCGTCGATCAGATCACAAGTGGACGACGTTAATGCCAGGTGTCCACTTTCGACCACTTTCAACCACATCTAGAGGTAGTTGAAACCACTTTCGATCGGATCGCTTTGGAGTTGCGGAACGCAAATGTGGTTGAATGTGGACACGCGACCGCCTTCTCTCTGCCCATTTATCTAATCTGAGGTATTAAACACAAGTTTACGTCTTTTTTTGACTTCTGGCGTGAACATACGGTGAACAGCGCTATGTTTAGCCTTTCAATGATAAAACTACTGCGGGTGTTCTCCGTAGTTTCGTTTTGAAAGCGTGAAAGTTGCGCAATCCTATTTCATCAATTGCGCTGAAAATTCAGTGAAAGCTCCAACATATAAACGTACAAAACACTGTGCAGCATGTATATTTGCTAAACAAGCAGCGGACTCCGACATAATATTAGTTTGCGTCCATATAAACTCATAATTACTCCCGCTCGCGTTTGAACGACAGCAGAGAGACTCGCCCACCGTCTCACAGACCACCCCCTCACAGTATTCAGGACAGAAGCGGTCGAAAGTGGACAAAAGAGACGGATTTAAATGCCAGGTGTAAACGTAATGTGTCTCTCTCGTCCACTTGTGATCCGATCGATGAAAACACATCTTAATACCAAGTGTAAACAGCCCCTAAATGTCCTTGCTCTTCCAAGCTTTATAACGATAGAAAACGGGGAACAACTTCTGACTTTAAACCCCCCATAAATGCATCCATCCTTCACAGAAGTAATCCACATGCCTCCAAGGGGTTAATAAAGGTCTTCTGTGGGTAATCAATGCAATTTTGTAAGAAAAATCTCTCAAACTTTATAAACTATAATAACTAGCTTACAGTAACTGCGCCATCTTTGACTCACACAATTCACTGCACAACGTACCCATAGCAACCATTGCTCACTATGCCAAAACTCTCATGAATCACGTGAGTCCAAGATGGTTAGTTATTATAGTTTATAAAGTGAAATGTTTTTTTTTTTTTTACAAAATTGCATCGATTACCCGCAGACAACCTTTAGACGTTGTTCCCTGATCTATGTTTTCTATCATTATAAAGCTTGGATGGACATGCTGGACATATGTATCTCAGATTGCTTGAGAGTGAGTAAATCATAGGGTAATTTTGATATTTTGGCTGGAGTATCGCTTTAAGATGGTATAAACATGGAAGCGCCAGTAATATTTTTCAGTCACAACATTTAGATAGTATAGGCAAGGACACCTAGATTATTGTAAGAGAGACATAGTCAAAGTTATTTCCTGTGAGAGGTTAGTTTTTAGCTGTTTTTTGCCATAACATCATTCTGGCAAGTGGACACACTCACTTTAAATCAATGTCTACAGTATTGATTTGTGTTTATGCATTGGCTTTAGCAAAATAAGCAGCTGCACAGATCCAGAGATGCCAAGAGTATCTGTAATTCAATGCCAAGCTTATTACAAAATACAAAATATACAGTATGTAACAATATAAATTTAGTTGCACTATTGGTATGGTATCAAATACAGACTGAATTCACTCGAGTGCTGTCTGACTGACGGCTGCTCTTTAACCCTCGAACATTCAAAGGTATTTGTAGGTCAAAATATCATAATATTTATATTAAATTTAAGCATTTGGCAGACGCTTTTATACAAAGCGACTTACTGTAGTGAATTACAAGCTATACATTTTTATTTTATCAGTATTATTTATATTAATCAGGGTTCCCACACCTTACTTAACTTCAGATTCAAAGACCTTTCAAGGACTTTCCAGGTCCAATACCCTCAAATTCACGGACTAAATGTGGGGACACATTTCAAGTGAGAGCAAGGTTACATTGTGTTACCTTTTAAGATACATTGTTACAGTTCCCTTTTGAGGGAACTTGTGCTGCGTCACTGCGGTGACACTTTGGGGACGCCTCCAGGGGTAAGTGCGTCTGAATGTGTATATCAAATTCAACCAACGGTGAGGCTTAAAGACAAAGACAGGGTGACGCGGGAGCCAGGATGTATATCGCTATCTGAAATATTGCCAAAGGTGGCATTACAGGGACGCCGGCAGTATGGCAAGGGAGACGCAGCGTCTCGTTCCCTTCTCAGGGAACAACAGTTACATACGTTACCCAAGACGCTTTCATGTGTCAAACACAACTATGCAAAAAAGCATTTTGGTATGAATCAACATTCACATACAGAAGATTTACAGTTTAGCATATGTGCACAAAAAGTCTAGATAGATAGATTCAAGCACTTTAAATTACCTGTATCTATGTATGTATATTTTCAAAAACTTCCCAGGGCCTTGAATTTTTTTCACAGATTCACAAAGTTTCAAGGATTTCAAGAACCTGTGGGAACCCTGATTAATATAAATACAATTGGTTTGTACGAGTGAAAGTAAACAGCCTGGACAAAAACAATTGACCGAATTAGTGCATTAGGCCTTGCAGTGTCATACTTACATATAAAATTAATATTAATCAAACTTACAAGAGAAAATAATAAGCAATTTATCACACGGGATTCAACAATGACAAATTGCTTGTTTTGTAAATCGTCTGCTAAATGAATCAATGTAATTTAAACAACATTATTGACGAAAGAGAGTAAACCAGTAACTGCTTAATTTAATTGTTTTGACTGCTCCTGTATTTAATAAATTGTGTGGTATTTAATAGTCCTGTATAATTATAAATTATGTTTACTTTAATAATTTATTGAAAAAAAAAACCTTCAATGTCTATTTACTCCATTTGTAACATTTGTTCTATTGATTCACCTTGTTTTGTGGCGTTTGCATATTAACTCTTTCACCGCCAGCGTTTTTAAAAAACGTTGCCAGCCAGCGCCAGCGTTTTTCATGATTTTCACCAAAGTTTAATGCCTTCCAGAAAATGTTCTTCTTTAAATATATAAACATACAATATACCAAATGAAAGAACAGACCCTCTGCTTTCAAACAAAAAAAACCGTTTCATCCTACCTTTAGTGGTTCTTTTGCAATCAGCTTTTGAATATGGGTAGGTTTTTGCAAAAACACCATATTTTGAGCAAAAAGCAGAGATAATTCCATTTTTATGACGGACTTTTCATAGAGATCCCATTCAGAGCGATCTTTAAAACAGACACGGACATGCAGCAGCTTGCCATAGAGCAATACTTCCGGTTTTAAAAAGTTGCGGAAGGGCGCCACCTGGTGGATAATAGCGGTATTGCAGAAAGACGGAAAATCTCGTCATTGGCGGGGAAGCGTTTTCTCTTAATTGACGAGATATCTCGTCAATGGCGGGGAAAGAGTTAAGCCAAGAGACTTAAACACTGACTTGCTAACTTCTCCTGTGTAGGGTCAGAAGGAGATATGGAGCCTATCCCAGTCTACCTTAGTCCGAGGTGGGTAAACACCCTGAATAGGTGGATGGTCCATCAGAGACCTTGATAATAAAAGTCCTAGCAAGTCTATGCAAGTCCCAACACACATACACAACTAAACGTGTGCACTCGATAACAATAACAAACGTAATCCTGCAGGAAGCATTCAAACGCCACACTGTAATTATCACTTAAAGGAGAGACATACAAAGAAACACAAAAATATCCAGATCCTTTGACGAAACGCGTTTTGATGTGATAATATATGCACATACCACCGAGGATGTAACTTTTAACACTGCACTTTCAGCATGCCTCTTTCAATATGCTTAAAATTCCATACATAACGCCTAATACAACCTACAAAAAAGCATAGGTGTACAACAACTAGTTCATGAATTAATGCATCATATTCACGACGCATGCATTGTTCTTTTGAAAGTCACTTCGGCAGCCCAGCGGCACATCGAAAGGGTGATTGTCGGAAACAAACAGATCACAGACGTGCGGGCATCCCGAGTGTTTGTTGTCGGTCACATCTGTGAAAGGAGCCGCCCATCACGTTAGCAAACAACAGAAACCCACTGCAGCGAAAAAGGGAAAACATTTAAATAAATCAAATAAATAAATATCGTTGGTTGCCGCAGGCTTGGTTGCACAGTTAAAGATTAATGCTATTCTTTTGCAAATATCGCTCAGAGGGACGACACAAGTCACTTCCTCAGCAGCAAAGCATTCATAAAAGAAAAAGCCAGGGGAGACCCTAAGGCAAAGCCTCTGGGGGTGATGTGGACAACCCTGGATGAAAAACCAGCCGTCTATCAGAGGAAAGTTGTGTGTGTGTATTAGTGGAAGGTTCAGTTTTAGTAGAGGTGTCTATGTGTACTTTGCTCACCTGAGTAGGCCCAGTATGACTCTTCGGCTGCTCTGCGGTGCCTTTCACCGATTGGCCGGTCATGATGGTCCACCTTTACCCCCTCAACCAATGCTGAAACAGAAAAAGAGAAAAGGGGGTTAGAAAAAAAGATCCTGCAAAACAATAGGCTGTGTTTGTGTTGGTGTTGAAAAGTTTGACTTGACACACAACCTGATCGTAAAAGTCCACTTTTACTTATTTAGTAATTCTATCTCTCTCAATACAAAGTGACAAAAAAATGAATTGCTTATTACTTGATGCTGACAGACAGACAGATAAATATCACACGTTCTGTATAGCACTTCTACCACGGCCACTCGCTATTTACTGACATTGAAAATTTGGTAAAACCCACCACAAGATAGATCACTGATACACAAACACAGACAGATGGATCAAACTACTTCTTACAACCCCAAACACACCCAAATAAGATACATGCACACAAAAAGATACACAGCAGCCTGCCATCGCCTGCTAAACCAAGTCATTAAGTCCTGTATAAACCAATCTGGCTCAAAAAAACTCCTCCATTAGAGAGAAAAACAGCCCCCCACACAGCGGTATTTACAGCCTGTCTGCTCTGGGATCAGTTTCCCCCTCCCTCATTAAACATGTATGAGGGGCTAAATAAATAAACAAGGCCTGATTGGCCGGTGAGCAGAGGGCTAAGGCGCTAAGTGCCGAGGCAAAGAGGCTGCGGACAGGGCGCTGGCAGCCGAAACGGTGCTCTGTCAGGGAAACCAGCTGTGTTCCACCACTAGGGCCTTACTAATCTAGACTCAACCAAACAGGAGATCTAGAACCATTTGAATACTTGCTCGAGGCTTTGGGGCTTGTATAAAATTACATTACTGCAGGACTGATTGGTCAGTGAACGGAGGGCTAAAGCTCCAAGTGCCGAGGCAAAGAGGCACTTGCATCCGAGAAGGTGCACTGTCAGAGACACCTGGGTCCCACCACTAGGGTCTTACTAATCTAGACTCAACCCAGCAGGAGATCTAGAACCTTTTGACTACTTGCTCGAGGTCCTATGGCAGGGGTGTCCAAAGTCGTTCCTGGAGGGCCAGTGTCCTACAGAATTTACCTAAAACTTCCCTCAACACACCTGCCTCAAAGTATGTACCCTGCCTAGTAAGACCTTGATTATCTGGATCAGGTGTGTTTGATTAGGGTTGGAATAAAACTCTGCAGAGACACCGGCCCTCCAGGAGCAGGATTGGACATCCCTGTCCTAGGGCTCATATTACTTATAAAATTACATTACCGCAGGAACGAGGCCTGTGATTGGCTAGTAAGTGGATGGCTAAATCTCCAAGTGCTGAGGCAAATAGTCTTCGGACAGGGTGCTTGAAGTCACAGACTCCAGCTGGGTCCCACCACTAGGCCGGACTAATCTATACTCAACCCATGAGCATATCTAGAACCCTTCGACTACTTGCTCAAGGCTCTAGGGCTCTTATTAGCTACGAAATTAAAATACCACAGGATTGGAGAGCTTAGATTAGCTTAGAAACTTAAAACCTCCAGCTCACAGATGTTGCCAGAGATCCAGCCTCATTGAAGGAGAATTTGTTCTGACTTGCAACGAGGGCTGGAGGGATACTGGAGAATGGCACACATCCATGCACCCAGTGGCCTCCGTGTGAGTTTATCAGAGGCGATCTCAGCTCCTGGCTGTTGTTGCACTAGAAGGTGAAGGGACGGAGAGAGATCAGCCTTGCAGTTGGCATCCACGTCTAAACTTGCAAACGTAGTGTGGCAGGACCTGGGGGTGACTGCCATTGCGGATCTAGACAGATTCCCCAGAAGGTAAAGGAAGCAAACAGGCTGCAAAGTTGGGACAGTTAACAAGAAATTGGCCACGTTTTCACGCAAGCCTGCCGATGTGCTGACCACACTACGGTAACAAGGACACTCTGCTTAAAAGCCATCACTCAAAGCATAATGCAATTTACAAGGCCCCTCTCTCTCTCACACAGAGCATGCCGGGTAAGTACATTCTGATATGAACAATGGGTGACTTTTTGTTTCAATGACAAACTGCCTTCTGCTCCTCGCAGCTCTAATTCTTGAGGATAGCAGCTCGGGCATGCTGGTGAATGCCAATGAGAGGGTATGCTATGGCTTCTCTATGAATTACATTATTGATTGCCGATACTCTTTGAACAGAAAATGTAATTATGCAATGCGGCATGCCGGGCTCGGTCGCCATCCTCCCGATGTGTCACTCATGCTCTCTTTCTGTTTCCCTCAATCACTCTTTCCCTCACTGTCTCTCCGCCCATCCATCACTGAAGCTCCTCGTCTCTCTCTCTCTCTCTCTGAACACTCACTTCCTGGGAGTAACTCTATCTTTGAGGGATTCTGGCTGCTCTTTTTGTGACTCTGAAGTAACTGTACTTCAACAGCTGAGTCAACCTAACCACAACAGCTCCAACAGTTGTCTATAATGGCAAAGAATGATGCTTTGAACAAACAAAATCATTGGACAATGGTGACAACATCCTGGCCAGCAAGGGGCCACTATGGGTAAGTTGTCAGAGTGCACCCAATAGGCTTAAAAGGAGCATGTCCAAGGAAGTGCACACACAGATAAGTACAACAGAGCCAGTCACACACATTTTGATTGCTTCATTTTTGTGGTATATGGGGCAAGCTAAAAACAAAAAAATGAGTTTGACCTCTGCCCCCATGTTAGGTACTGAGGCAACTCCATTTCTTGCCCTCCTTTAGGAAAGAGAAGGGGTGGGTGGGGGAGAGATTGAGAGTAACCCAGTACAACCATCCACCACTGGAGCAACAACTCAATGCCAGATTACGAACAAACACTTCACACCAAGCACAGATGTCAGACACACACACACAACGCACTGTCCTCCAGACCCTGTCAAAATCAATCAGCATCAATTCACTCCAATATGCACAAAGAGCTTTTGTACACACACACAAACACACAGACCATCATGCACAAGGCCAACATCAAACACACCGAAAGAATGTCAAATTGTTAAAAAAAAAAACAAGCAGCACTGGCTTAAAGCACAATCTTTCAAAATCTGAATTCATCTGCGAGCCGATGCCAGCGTACGCTTGCTTTCTGTGATCAAATCTTCGGCGCCAGGGGTTCTATCTCGTCCGGCTCTTCTAAATGAATTCTGACGTAATTGATTTACATCCTTCTATTAAAGCCGCAGAGCTTTATGAGGAAGATATCGGGAGTTGACGTTTCTGTCAAGCCGTCTCCGTAGAAACGGCGACAGAACCGGGAGAGTTATGAGAGCTTCGGTTCAAGACGTAAATTCCCGAACCCTCAACAAGGCAAATCTCAGAGGAGCCATATGATGTCGCATTAAATGCTGTTCAGAGATCACTTTTGTAAAAGATAGACCGATTATCATACGTCAAAACACAAAGTAGATCTTAACATCTTTTGATGTTTAGTAAAATATGCACAAACCGGATAGTTGAGTGGTTGACATATATATTTAAATCTGATACCTGCAAGAAATAGACTTTATACTAAATTTACTGTACTAAAAACTATATATAGTGTACTGTGTTGTACGTGGAAATTTAGGAAGGACAAAAAGTCTGTTTAAGTATGAAACTTATCCAAAAGTTATAATTTTGTAAAAATCCATAATTACATAACCTATTTACCTGTAAATAAATGAAACGTAAAATCGGAAGAAGGACCCTTGAAATGCTAAAAAAATATTGGCTCTTAGTACCTGGAAAAAAATTAATAAAAATACAGCCCAACTTTACTTCACTAGAAAAGTTTTTACGAGGAACGAATTTGAAATGTTTTGGCAATGTAAACTTACACTTACAAAGAGCTCCCCTTTGTGTAACCCTCATGCAGTACAAGATGTACAGTAATACGAAAATATGGAAAAGACAATGTGCAAAGACTTAGAAAAAACTGCTTTGGTAAAACACTGGTACAGGTACTGTGGTAAAGGAAAATTGGACTGAAATTCATGTACAATGATATTGATATAGTACTCCAAAAAAAATCATGTAATACAATCATAGTACAACCATATAAGTGGACCATTAGAAAAAGTATTAAGACGGTCTCCGATACAGCACTGGTATCATATGGTAATATTGAATTGTACTGTAGTACTTTATGTACCATGGTATGGATGTACTGTAGATATTAGAAATGCTTCACTTTAAATCATGGGTTATTTTGGTCAAAAAGAAGGAACCCAACCCAAAGGGTTGTAATTTATCCTATGCTGTGTTGTTTCGAAGATGTTTTAACCCATTGTTGGGTCAAATATAAACTTTTCTGGGTTAATTTAACCCAACGATGGGTTGAAAATAACCCAGCATTTTTTAAAGTGCATCCATCCGCATTCTGTACAGTTCGGCCATTGTACGCATTACAGTAACGTCACAGATGGTACTGATTTTGTTTTCGGTTAATAATACGGCTTGAGGGTAAATTCAGCACATGTGTCACATGTTTCAGTTTAATAACGTCACACTTGCTTCAGCTTCATTAAAATGCATATCAGATCTTCACTTTCACGCACTTAACCTTGATTTCGCTTTTGTCTTTTTGGACGGGGTCAGCGTGTGTATGCGTGTCCTAATGGACTGATTAATATTCTCCTCAGCTCTCTCTACTTGAAGGACGTTCACCCTGTGGGCGCATGCAGGACATATCCATACTAACGTACCATGCGAAGATGCACATGCCTTCACATGCACATGGAGCAACATCTGCCACCGAAATCTGCCCGGAAATGTGAAAGGGCAGTGAAAAAGCAAAAAGGCACATGATGCAGGAGGACAGGAATATGTGAAGACAGAGAGGGAAGTTGTGAATATATAATAAACTGTGAGAAGCAGAAACGCACAGATTTAACTATTGTCTTTACCATTACACCAAACAGCAGGGGTAGGCCGATGTCCCGCAGAGTTTAGCTCTAGCTCTAATCAAGCACACCTGAACAACTAATCAAGGTCTAAAGAGTCACCTGAAAACTATAAAGGTAGGCAAGATTTGATCAGGGTTGGAGCTAAATCTGCAGGACATCGGCACTACAGGACCAACGTTGCCTACTCCTGTAATAAAGCATAATGAGAGCCAAGCATACCTGCCTATCACTCTAAAAATGGTGCTAAATAGTACTAAAGGGTTGTTATCATAGAGGAACCATTTTTACGCTATAAAGAACCTCTGTAGAACGATAAGTGGTGCTAAAGCATGACTATAGCACCACTTATGGTTCAACATAGCACATATGGTTCTATACAGATGCTACACAGGTTCCACATTGGTTCCGTTTAAAAATGGTTCCCATATGATTACGACCCAGTGAACCACTTTTACTGCTATTTAGCACCCTTTTTTAAAAGTACAATAAAATGTAAATGTTATACTGAATAATAGCTTCATTTATGCACCAAAGTATTTGCATGATGCTTTTAAACAATACCACAGTATTACCATTTATATTCACAAACAAAAACAATGTAGTACCATCACTTTTTTTTGTTATGCCACGTTAGCTATGCCAATTTATAATGTCTTAAATATCAAAACTAGCCAATAAATAAGTCACAAAGTCGATGCAAAACCTCTCTAGGGTATTGGTGAGTTACAGTATAGATTTAAAATCTCTAATATTAATCCACCTCATGTTACTTAAGTCAAATATTTGGCTCCATTTTGTTGCAAATGAAACCGTGAAACATTGATAATGTACAACCTCTGGCGCCAAGATATCAAGCTTCTATTAGCAAAATTAATTTAAAAGCAGACAATGTAGATTTTGTGTGGCATCTGCATAATTTTTGAGACAACATCAGCTCTGCTTAATATAATTTATTCTAACCAGGCCAAAGTAGTACGGGCTGTTGGAGACATCGCAAACTAGTTGTGTTTTAACTGATATGAGACTTGAAAAAAGACATAACTTACTATGCTACCACGTAGCCTGCCCAAAATCAGAGGTGGGTAGTAATGATTACATTTACATCGTTAAATTACCTTAAGTAAATTTTTTGGGTAACTAGTACTTTTAGGGGCAGGTTTATGCTAGTCCCAGACTAAGTTGGATGTTAAAGCTGCATTAAAAAATATATATATATTGCATTGACATATCGTGACACATACCAGTGTCACTGTTTTGTCTGAAGATGCACACCAGTATTTTTTGTAAGTTATGTTTGCAAAAACTACTTAAATGTCGTAATATTACTAGTCCTGGCTTAACCTAAATCCTGTCTTGGAAATCACCCTTTAAGAGTATATTTAAGGATGGGTACTTTACAAACCGCAAGCTTGGAAAACAGTGGTATGGTGTTCCTGATTCTCAGTGTGTGGATGTTTTCACCGCTATAAGGGAATTTGGGAACTTGTATTAAAAAAGCACAGATGACAAGAGGTTTGCTCTAGACAATGAAAGCATGAAGGTATGGCTAATCTTTCATTTAGCATGACGCTCGTCATGATTCCCTCAAACCAATCAGTGATGTTTTCACCTCACTTAGTATTTGCTTGGTCCACTTGAAACCCCAAGCGAGGTGGTACTAAAAAAAAATATTGTATCCAGTGGAAAAAAAACAAAAGTAAGCTGACCCGACCCGTGGGGTACGATGAAATGGAAAAGCGCTATAATAAGAGTACATTTAAGGATGGGTACTTTTACTCAAGTACATTTCTAGTGAAAAAACTGTGCTTTTACTTCACTATATTCTGTGGCGTGACTCCGCTACTGTCAAATGGTTGTAATGAATAAATGAAAGGAGATGGCCGATCAGAGGAAGGCGTGTGCGAGCTATCGGAGGCAGAACAAGCGAGGCCTCAAGTTCGGTCTGTTTTCACTTCAAGAGGTCAAAAATAAGTTTCATAATGCGATGCATGCTGTGTGCACCAAAACGAACTGACATCTCAGCGTACAGGAATTCAGGCTCCAACCTTAAACAACACATAGCGGTAAGTGTCACAGTAATGTCTATTTGAACACAATTAATGGTCATTTGGTAACTGTGGGCACTTTTACTTTATTTTAATACTATTATTTCACACACAGTCCGAGTGTGCAAGCAGTGACAAATCCTGTAAACCTTACAAACAATACACATTCACATCTGCACATTTTCATATCCTTTCCCCACGAAACTAAACAAATTGAACAGCATAATGTGACATCTTGCAAATCCGGACACCTCACTAAAGTGTAGAAAATACATACAAATAAAATGGGATTGCATTTTATTACTTCCTGAAGAATGTATACACTTACACAAATAAAAGAATAAAGTATGTTTTTAAAGGAACATTTATTATATATTATAATAAATGTAGAGTTGATTTGCACAAACAGATAAGTTCCATATGAAATTCTAAAATTAGCAAAGGTAAATGCTGACAAGTTTATAAAGACACCGTTAACTGTCAGAAAAACATCTGTGTGTGTTTAAGATTTCTTTTTTTTAAACTACACATTATGTGATGTTAATGTACCCATTGCAGGACTGAAATAGGCTGATTTACTTTAACATAGGTTTTATGTACATAAGCAGAACAATGAAACTTTTAAGGAGAGGTTTGTGAAAGCCCTCAGATTAATAAAATTAAGTGTTTTTTTGCTTATTTTCTATCAGATCAGAAGTAACTAGTAACTAACTACTTGAATAAGAGAAAAAAAGTGTTAGATGAAGAAACTACTTGAGTAACTAATTAGATTTTTACTTGAGTACATTTTTGTGTAAGTACTTGTACTTTTACTTGAGTACAGATCTATCCACCTCTGGTCAGAATTCATAGTAATCTCAGTTTAAGAGTCTCAAGGGCCCTCATTTTCAACTTTAAATGTTTTTTGTTTGTTTTTGTTGTTTGTTTAAAGACAATAGCATTTTTGTGGCATGAAAATGCAAGTTTTACAAAGTTTTAAATGTTAATTGTGTCGTTAAAAGACAAGTTCGGTATTTTACACTTAAAGCCCTGTTTTCAGATTGTTTATGATGAAATAGAACGGTTTTGACTGAAATTTGGACATATGATGCTGGCCCGAGAATTTTCAGGTGTTTCTTGTATCACCTCCCACCTCTATAATGGGTTTATAGGTGCACTGGAACAATCCTTCCTAAAATGCATTAAACTTTCGTTTACAAAGACGTGAAACTCACCGAGTGGTCAGCGGTGTTCACTGATATGCTCACACAAAAATTGCTGCAAAAGATGCTTTCCAACAGCTGTTTTATCGTAGTTTTTGTCCAACTCCATTGACTAGTATTAGATGTGCTGTGAGGTACGGTATTACTCTGCACCTGGAACTTTGTTTCTATTCTTGCAATTGGCAAAGGCGGATTAGCGCCACCACCTGGGCTGGAGTGTCTACTATTCAAGCTCTAAGCGGAAGAATGTACAGATGTGAGGTGTTTGGAAAAATAGGTCCACAAATTTACAACTAATCCTAAAACACCTGTTGGAAAGCATCTTTTGCAGCGATTTTTGTGTGAGCATATCAGTGAACACCCCTGACCACTCGGTGCGTTTCACGTCTTTGTAAATTTTAGGAAGGATTGTTCCAGTGCACCTAAAGACCCATTATAGAGGTGGGAGGTGATAGAACAAACACCCGAAAATTCTTGGTACAGCATCATATGTCCAAATTTCGGTCAAAACCATTCTATTTCATCATAAACAATCTGAAAACAGGGCTTTAAGTGTAAAATACCGAACTTGTCCTTTAACTAAAAACACACGGATTTGTGAAAATGGTAACATATCATGTGTATCACATATGTAATTTTGTGTATGTCGTCTATAGGCAAAAAATACTTGTACATCTTTATGGTATAAACAATCTCTTCCTCAAAGTTTTCAAACAGTGTCTATAGAGTAGGGCTGTACAAAACTAATCGGGAACCTCAAGCTGTGCTCATTTCTGTGCATTTTACTAGTATGTTTGGGCACCAAACACAGTTGCGATTTGGAGATTATTTTAAAATTGAAAAAGTGACATTTTCTTTTAGCCATTCGTTTTGGATTTTGTTTTACGAATGACATAACTCCCATGATTCTTTGTGATTTACATTATATTATTTAGTTTTGAAAGTTTAAAATTTACCTTGCAGCTGCTTCACAAAAAGTAAAAATGTCAAAACTTTAGTGTAAAGTCTATTAACCGTCAATAATAAATCACAGAATAATTTGTCCAGCCTCCCCAGACAATGGTACCCAAAATGGACTGGGTACTGGTTCCAGCATTAGCACCATACCATTGGAAAATAAGTAGGCCTATAAATGTGTTTCTTTCTTTAATGTGAAGATTGTTCAAAAAAGAAGAAGAAAGTTAAATGAAGAACAAGTCTTTTTCTCTCCTAAAGAGTCTTGAAGGTCAGCACATATGAGTAGAAATGACTTTAACAGATTGCACGAAGAAAAGCCAACAGCCGACAGCGGACAACTGCTTCAGCCCTCACACAGCTGTGAGTGGACCGAGTTTGAGTCAAGCATACATAAACTCCTGACACACACATACAAAAATTCAATGTTGGTGTTTGCTTCCAATCTTTACAAGCCAGTGACCTGCTTCCCTCATGAAAATTAACCAGGCTTTTTTGTAGTAACCATGTTTTTTGGTATATTGATCACTATTGGGAACACCATTGATTTACTACATTAACCAAGTAACTACAGCTGTTTGGCCTCTGGGTCCCATGGCTGAGCAGCTATCATAATGGCTTCAAGTACAAGACATGAGGTCTCTTGTTTATGTAGTGTTGAGTCTGAAGGAGAGGGAGAGAGAGAGAGAGAGAGAGAGAGAGAGAGAGAGAGAGAGAGAGAGAGAGAGAGAGAGAGAGAGAGAGAGAGAGAGAGAGAGAGAGAGATCGAGGGAAACGTACTGTTATTAAAACGGAAAGCGCCTAAGCAGCTGACAGGCAGTGTGTGACTATGTGTGTGTGTGTGTGTGTGTGTTTGTGTCAAATAGGGAATGAGAGGATGAGAAGGAGGGAAAGACGGAGAGCCGGAGAAAGAAAAATGGTGCTGGCAGCGCCAGGCGACACTGTTAGACATAATAACATAATTTGAAGTAATGATGGTTGCCCTTTAAGATAGTCCACAGGGAGAAAGAGAGAGAGATATGAACTGGTCTCTGAAGCAGCGTCCAGCTATGATGATGGCAAAGGCCATTTATAATGAAAGCGAACAGAGAACAGTCTCTCCCTGACCAATTAGGCTGGAAACAAACCCAACGCGTGTACGCAAATAAAGATATGACCGATTGAGCAATGCGTTGCGAGTCTACAGTCCCGTACACAAATAATGAATCCCCTGCATTAATATGCCAGTAGCCAGAATGTTTATAATACCTGGACAGATTATCCTATAGCTTTTCCATCCATCTCAAATGTGACCCTGTTAAAGTATGATACCTGCTTGATACCTGCCATCTTTTTTGGTTGTGCTCTAATAAAGAGACTAAGGGCGCGCTCACATCATCCTCAACCCAACCCAATTCTACCAGAGTACGAATGTCCGCCCCCACCTGCACTCACACTACACTTTCTGATCTATACCCGAGTAAACTTGCATCATTAAAAGATGCAAATGTTTTGAAGAAAACTGAAAGATATGCCCAGTGGAGTTCATCATAATTATGAGTTTATGGCTTATTAGGCGTGTTTGAAATCATGTGTGCCGTGAAGATTGTTTGGCGTAGGAGCAGTCTGCTCTCTTGTCACTCTCTATATGGGTTCGTTTGGGATGTGGTGACATCGGGCTGTATGTATTTGTGCTGTGCATATTAGAGTGTTTTACAGTGACAGCTAAAGTTTTGCATTTACATCCGCCCCCGAATCAAGTGAACCGTACCCGAACCACCTCTGCTAAGCGTACCCGGGTACGATTAAGTGTACCACACCCAGGAATAGTACAAAGTGATTCCGCTAGTCAAACGAACTGTACTTTAGGGTCAGACGTACTCTGGTGCGATTCACATAATGCGAGTACACCCTAAGAAATAATTATATTGTCATTATATTATTACAAAGGCAGCACATTTAATGGTGGCATGGTGGTCTAAGACGTTTGTACATCTGGGATGACATGCAGGTGAGTAAAAGTTTAACCAATGCACATCTAAAAAAGATATTGTTAAAGACTAACGCATTCTCATAAAATGGGCATAAATAGCATCCAGTGTGAAAAGTTGTGCAATAAAAATCCCAAATTCCAATTTTGCGTGCATATGCTATGCCAGTTCTTCCAGTTCATTTAAAAAGGAAAACACCACCGTTAATAAAGCAATAAGCCCCGCGAAGCAGTGGGTTACCAGTGCATTTTATAACAGTTAAGCTAAAACCCCATTACCTGTTATAAAATGCACTGTAACCCCACTGCTTCGCGGGGCTTATTGGGTTTATAAAACGGTTACTTCGTATGCATAGCAGGATTTCATAAAATACAACACAAATAAGTTGTAATTATATTAGTACAAATATTACTCTTCCGCCAAATAAAGTAGTTCCTCAAAATCAAGTGTGGCTTAAACAGATCGTAGTTCCAAACCAACACAGATGCAGCAAAGACACAATAAAAATATAAAAAAATAAAAATATATCAGAATGAAGAACCAGAACTGCCCGTTTTATAATCAATATTTTGCTATGTTCTTACCTCAACTAAGATTAATTAATACATATCTTTTTTCAATGCATGCACCCTAATCTTTGTACAGCGCATCGTGAATGTGTTAGCATTTAGCCTAGCCCCATTTATTCCTTAGGGTCCAAACAGGGACGAATTTAGTACGAGTACGTATGGTGACACAAAATAAAACGTGATTTTTCAAGCGGATAAAAAAATGAAAACTACATTGTATAGCGGAAGAGCACTTCATTTGCAACACTTTTTTATCATCTTTAAAAAAATCGCCACGTTTTATTTTGTGCAACCATACCTACTCATGTAACTACTCATGTAACGGTCTTTAAATAGAGAAAACATGGAAGCGTTTGGTCTCTTCTAAATTCATCCTTGTTTGGATCCTAAGGAATGAATGGGGCTAGGCTAAATGCTAACACATTCACGACGCGCTGTACGAATATTAAGTGCATGCATTGAAAAAAGATAAGTGTGTGTTAATTTATCTAAGTTCAAGTAAGAACATAGTAAAATATTGAAAAACAGTGGTGTTTTCCTTTAATAAGGCACATCTTTTTGTGCTGTTTTATGTATAGGTTTCTCAATTTTTTCTGTTTTTTTTAAACCATTGTCGTTTGGGTTTGCAGTTAGATTTGGCATTTGCTGTAGTATGTTATTTCATATATAAGTTTCTCCATGTATATGTCTATTTTAAACCATGGTCGCTTGGAGTTGGGGTTAGAATTAGGGTTTGGGTTAGGATGTCATTTTTAAAAAGTAGTTTTAACCCCAAATCCAAGCTACTATGGTAATAAAACAGAAAAAAAATAGAAACGAATACATAAAATGACACAAAAAGTGCGTGGGAAGGTTTTGCATATCATATGCACGCAAAATTTTAATTCGGCGTATGAATTGCACAACTTTTTACACTGCGTTGCATTTATACGCATTTCATGAGAATAGACTGAAGATAATTTAAACTAATAACTTGTGCTAACTAAAGGATTAAATCAAAAGCCCAACATCCCCCCAATGAATACCCTCAGTTCATCCAGAAATGTCACAATAACAAAGTAAAATGGGTTGCAAACATTGTTTCATATTAATGTGTTTGCTATACATAGCCAAAACATATGAAAAAGGCTCCCCGAACCAATCTAATTGATGCATGGGGGTCAAAAAATCATGCGCACAAGCCATGCACAATACACAAGCTCGAAGTGAAAGCATTTAATCATTTATGCACCTGTTTGTGATTAGCAGACCTTCGCACTCATAGCGGGGAGTTAAGAATGCTAAAGACGCCAGCGGAGCAAACGGCAAGAGTCTCGATTAGACGGCAGTCAGTCACCGTGAGGAGAGAGAGCGAGAGAGCTGCTTCCCGTAGCTCTGACAGGGAGGAGACGTTGGCGTCGCTCCAGTGGACGTGAGTTTGTGTGCGAATAGTGTGGAAAAGGGGGCGCCTTGGGGCAGGACATTCGGGCATGGAACTCAAGCCCACAGGAAACGGGCGGAAAAAAGAAAAGGCCTCGAAATAGCACTTGGTTTCCCTTCAATTCTATTTGCATACAAAAGCTAGAACTGGCCATGAAGTTCAGTCCCCTGAGGTTCCGACCGAATGCCAAGAATGCTTTCCGTACCTTTCTCTCTCTCTCTCTCAGTTTGCCCAAACCTCCTCGGTGTCTATCAGGCACCGCATTATGCTTTCTGCTGGCTTCATTAGTCCTGCATGCTGCACTGGAGAATTTCATTACATACGCACGCAGCCAAAGTTCAGTACAAAACAACAGTCCCTTGGCTACACGAGGCTCCTTGGTGATCCGATTACCCGGAGAAAGTGAGAGAGAATGTGTGCTGGTATGGAAACGAAGAATTGCATTGTCATTTGTAACCAAACCAAACCTTGCATATCGCCTGGATCCCAACCACGATGCCATGTGTTCTGTGAAACCGCAATCGTTCTTTGCCCTCCGCAAT
This sequence comes from Paramisgurnus dabryanus, assembly GCF_030506205.2. Lineage (NCBI taxonomy): Eukaryota > Metazoa > Chordata > Actinopteri > Cypriniformes > Cobitidae > Paramisgurnus > Paramisgurnus dabryanus. Next base: position 26,305,135 of record NC_133350.1, on the reverse strand, counting down.
ATGCTTATCTTGCATAAGATAAATCAAAATGGTACAAATCCTCATTCATGTCATTTGTCTCAGCGGGGATTGATCCATCTCGTTCCATGTCTCATTTACATTTTTCTCAAACAGTTAGTCATCATCACCATCCTGTGCGGTTTGACAGCAATGAGTTTGACGTGTATTTTCTGTCAGAGGTGTGACGCGCTAGGGTGCAGTCATTTTATGAGCGTGAATGTTTCATAGTCGGTTACAAAGTAGATTCATGCCAAAAAACAGCTCGCAGTTACAGTTTTGTGAAGGGGTGACTGTACATAATTTGTATCCTCATCTGGAAAGCCTTTTCGTTGTGACGACACAAACACACACACAAGCTAATGATTTTGAATCGATATGGTGACCCACGTCGCCCGTTCATGCAAAAGGGGTCACGTCGCAGGTCAAAGCTAATCTATCACTGCTTAAACACCAATACAGCCTGGGGAACTCAAAATGCCAGTGCAGAAGTTATCAGAGACGTGAATGTCAATGAAGTGCATACTCAATACAGTACACACTATTTAAAGGTGAAATGTGCAGTGTTTACTACGCAGTAGCAAGTAGCTTTTTATCTTGCTATGTTTGTCGGTTTTGTGTTTATATCACTCTTTAAAACCGGTCTACAGCTTTTCAAATAGATGTGATCATCACTGGCAACTAGATGACATGAAAGCTAACAAACACGGACATCACTTCCACCACGAGTCAAATATTTCTAACAGCGCTCTGCTGGAGGAACATAAATGAGGTGTAAATAAAACCGTATTAGGTTTATGATTTCATCCCTTAAGGATAGAAAGCAAACAAATATGAGAAGCAAATATTGTCTTGTGGGCTGAGCTGTCATAAAGACAATTTCTCATCTAATTGTTTGCACCGTTATTTACTACCGAGTCTGTCCAAGTATGTATCAAAAGAGCGCAGACATTTAAATTGGCAGATGCTGTTATCCAGAACAATCTATACATTTTATCAGCAAATCGAACCGATGACCTTTGCGCGACTAATGTGATGCTCTACCACTTGTCTGTAGTGTGGAAAACAAGAGGGAAGACTGGGAAAGGGAAGGCTAGTCAGCATCAACATTTCCACAGTATAATCTCGCCACAGTTTGGATACGGCAAAGCGTTGGATGTGAAATTCGTGAATGTGCAAATTTGATTAACACCCACATGAGGTGATGAGACCCCGATTCTATAAACACACACACACACACACAGAGCCACACACACTGCTCAGTGCTGGCCCAATACAAACAACAAGCTCTTGCCCCCTGCCAGTGGCTAATGACAGACCCACTGCTTCATGGCAGGAAAACCATCTGGTGGCTACAAAGCTTTTAAACCAAACAAAACACCGCCAACCAGAACGGATTGTGTGATTGACCATGTTGTTGTGTGTAAACACACACAGGTCTTTATTGGTACATGCATGTGGTGTGTGCAAGTTAACACTATAGACAAGCACCAAATGTCACTCTACTTAGTAAATAAAAGAGATACTACAATGTAAAAAATATTTTCTTATATTTAAAGTTGTCGTGCTGCCTTAAAATTTTGAGTGGATTTAACTTAAAAATGTTAGCTGAATCAGATAACTTAAAAATATTAAAGGCAGCACAAACACTTAATTTTTCAAGTTGAAACAACATGATGTCATGCATACCTATTTTACAAGGTTGTTAATTCCTATGAATTTGTACTATCACATTTGTACATTTTAGTATAAACTGCATTTGCTCTTATGGCATTGGGGTTAAGGGGTTGGGTTTCATTTGCACTTTTTCGGATAATCATAAGTTTTTGTATAATTTACAGTGTATGAATTCATAAGAAATCGCTACAAGGTCAAATATGTATGTTTTCCAGTGAGATCGGTTGATAATCTGAAAACAACCCCTACTTTAAGACAATGTGTGTCTTCATAATTTTTACAAAATGTTGCAAAATACCAAAAAATACAATTACAACCAACATATAAATAATTCAAATGCAAAAGCTGCTAAATATAATATTTGATACTATAATTTATCAAATACTTTTGTGTCAAATCCGCATAATTCCAACCTAAGGCCATTCAAAATACAGACTTTTAGGCAGAATACGTTCAGAATTGATGCTAATTGAAAAAAATGCTAATTAACAAAAAACTTGGCAAATTCACTTAGGAGGCCTTGCATCTGAGCACTTCACTGCAAAAAAATGACTTTCTTGCCTAGTATTTTGGTCTGGTTTTAAGTGCAAATATCAAATTTTTTAAATCAAGATGCATTTTCTTGATCAAAATTACCTTTTTTTACACAAAAAAATATAAAATTTAAGTGAATTTGTGCTTAAAACAAGCAAAATAATCTGCCAATGGGGTAAGCAAATTTTTCTTGAATTTTTCATGAATTAATTATTTGACACTTGTCAATTCAGAAAACGCTTACCTGCCAATGACGAGTTTTTCCTTCAATCCACATTTCTGCTATTATCCACCAGAAGGCGCTCTTACCAAACTTATGAAACCCAAAAACAACCCCCACATCAAACATTTCAAAATCAGTTTGTGTTTTGATCATCGCTCTGAATAAAATCAAAAGTCTTTCATAAAAACTATGCTCAAAATGTGGTATTTTTGAAGAAACCTACAGATATTTGAGATGTGATAAAAGAGAACAAATGAAGGTAGGATGAAACTTTTTTTTTTTTTAAAGCAGAGGGTCTGTTCTTTCATTTGATACATTGTATTTTTATATATTTAAAGAAAAAAATCTGCAGGTCAATAAACCTTTGTGAAAATCATAAAAAATGCTGATGCTGGCAACTTTAAAAAAAAAAAAAAAACGCTGGGGGGAAAGAGTTAAGTGTTTAAGAGAAAATTTTAAGATTTTTTTGCTTACCCATTGGCAGATTGTTTTGCCTGTTTTAAGCACAAATCCACTTAAATTTGATATTTTTGAATAAAAACTAGACTTATTTTCTTAGGTCATTTTGCACATTTAAAATGTATGTACTTAAAACAAGTCAAAAATACTAAGTACGAAATTCATTTTTGAAGTGTTCATATAACAAACTAACAAAATGATCTTCAGGTATTTATATCTCATGCATATAACAAGCATCAAAGATTACTGTGGTATATTGTGTCCATATTGTGTGGAATACAGTTAATCTAACATTGTGACAATACGTTTTTTATAACCGTTGTCGATGACTTGCCTATTCGTCTCTAATAATGCCGTCAAGAAAAATTATGGCCTGCATGTTTTCTTATTACACTTGCTATTGGCAGTTGTAACAAAAAGATGATTTTGTACTTCAGGTGTGTGTTCATACAACTTTGCTTCCGGCTGCTTTGCCCATATGTATGCATGCAGACTCATATTCAATATGATAAATACAGAGAACATGGCGTGCGGTGCACAGGGCCTGCAGATTGCAGCCTCAGTAGATTACGCACCCACATTTATCACACACACACACACACACAGAATCATGCTTATTTAGCGGTGCAAAGCTGCTTCATAATCACTCATTGTGGCATTTCCAAATATAACATTCATAACCTTTGTACTACGTGTCAAAGTTGGGGAAACTGTAATGCTGTATACAAAAAGAAGAGGTGGAGTCGAGAAAGGGAAAGGGCTGGGGTCCGGGGATGGGATGGAACATATTTGTGAATGACCTATTAATATGATAAAAGACAAAACCGTAGACCACAAGATATAAACTTTATGTTGAAGCCGATTGAAAAAAATGACTCTCTAACTTAGTATTTTTGTATTGTTTCCAGTAGAAATATCAAAAAATTCTTAAATTAAAATGTATTTTCTTGAAGAGCAAAATGAAGAAAATACATCGTTTTTAAACAAAAAAATTAAACATTTATTGAATTTGTGCTTAAAGCAAGCAAAAATATCTGCCAATGGAGTGAGAAAAAAAAAGAATTTTTTTCTCACCCCATTGCAGATATTTGTGCTTGTTTTAAGCACACATTTCCTTAAATTGTACATTTTTTTAGTCTAAAAACTAGACTTTTTTCTTAGGTCATTTTGCTTATCAAGAAAAAGCATCTTTTTTTGATATTTCTACTGAAAACAATACAAAAATACTAAGTAAGAAAGTCATTTTTTGCAGTGTAAACATTGCAGTTTGACTGAACTCCTTTAAAATACATTTTTAAGATACAGTTTGTGTGTGAAAAGAAGATGTAACCCACCCAGAGACGTTTTAAAGTCAACACTAAAATTGCATTTGACTTGTGTGAACAAAAAAATAAAGTAAGATTTAAGTAATAAATGTGCCAGGCTGCACCTAATGAATGAACCTTATTCACAAAAATTGACTGGACTGTGCCAAGCAAGTGTTATCATAATGTAGTTGGCACACTTTTGATGGCTCAGTCGTTTTGAAATATTACAATGAGTGCTTTTATCCTAAAAAAACAAAAAAAAAACAAAAAAAAATGCACCGATGATTCATGCAGGACCAGAAACATGTATTCATAAGAAAATGGGGTGAATTTTTATTAAAATGTATGATTCAAATCAGACCATTTTTTTTTACGTTTTTGTTCTCTAAATAGCAAATAAAGCTTTTATCCATCTAAATCAGTCTTACAAAGTTTCATCTTTACTCTAATGGCCACGCTGTGGATTATGACTAACGTTAAAAATTTCGTCATCAGAAGAGTGCGCTCATACTGCATGCGCACTGCTGGATATTTGAAATGGTGCATACATTGTACGCGTAGGTTGCACACAGGAGAATGACGTATGTGGACCAGGAGATGCTTTGCATTTTGTCGCAATGTGCATGCGTCGAACATCTGTGTACATATACGAGTCAAATGAACTATACTTTGCAAGCCTGTGCTTTCGTCTGTGCGTGTATTAGGGCTGGGCAAAAAAAGTGATTTTTCGATTAATCGTTTTTTAAAACGTGGTCGAAAAAGAGCAGAATCGATTTTTTTCCCATATTTATTTCCGCAAACATTGAATGAAGGTATGGAAGCATTTTAGATTTCGCAAGCAAGATGTGTTGTGGCTTAATTTCTTTTTATTAATTACCCACTTGTAAACTGCTGTTCACTGTTCTTTTGTATTAATATAGTATTTGTATTAAATTTATATTCATTGAGTTGAATCGAGAATCAAGTATAAAAACCTACCTAAGAACCGGAATAGAAATTTAATCGAGAATCGAAATCGAATCGATTTGATAGCTTGTGAATCGAAATTGAATCAATCTGGAACATCTGAATCGATACCCCGGCCTCTGTTCGCGTACATATAAAAACAAACAATATCTTTTTTTTTTTCAGTGTGAACACACTATTTTTATAGTAGAAAATATTCATTTTCAGGTACTCATCAAAATGGTCTATAGTAGCTTTAAATATAATTTTTTTATTTTAAAATTAAATTAATATTATAAATAATACTTAAATGAACATTACCCTATAATCCCAACAATTTATTCCTTGATTTCATAAAATAATCTATTAGAAAATAAATCCGAGAACGATTTACAAATGTAATATCTGATGTTCCAAAGCAAAGTCTGCTAGACAAATACTAAAACTCTTGGAAATGTCATAAATACAGCACAGACACACAAACGTTTACACAAACACATGCGTGGCTTATCTTAGCGTAGCGTTGCGTGACGCTAGGTGCCGTGACAGATGTTCCACGCATGCAAAATCCCCCTTTCAATTAGACTTTTGTAAGTAAAATGCCTGGTGTTAGCGACTCAAAGCAATTTCTGATAAGACGGCGATTTGCTGAAGTGAATCCAACTAATAAATGAGGAGAGCTAGTGAAACGTATTTTCAGGAGATAAAACATACCTATGAAATGTGTTTCACATTGGACCAAATCTAATTATACACCTATGAAACGGGGGCGGAGGCGGTAAAGCTCGAAAGCATCGCCGGAAAAGCTCGCAACCCGGCATCCTATTAAAAATACACTTAAACCACTTTGGATGGCTTGGGAAAGCAGCGTTGAAAGCAATCCTGTTCTTAGCTCGCTCGCTCTCGCCTAATGACTTTGTTATCTTATGCGGCACTTCATATTCTGGTGCGCGTGTGGAGGAGCGTATAACAACGGTGGCGTTTGGAATGACACATTCCAAATGATTAAAAAGTATAAACACGGAATCATCAATTCAGAGCGGCAAACAGGGTTTAAATGCATCCATGCATGAGAGAGAGAGAGGGGATGCTGTTGTCTCGCACAGCTCTTTGAAATTCACTCCGAAATCGCAAGACGAGAGAAGAGGCTTAGCAGAGCTCATTGAGAAATGCAAAAACATGTCTCTCCGTGAGACAGGGAGTGATGTATTAAATCGTGACATGGTAAATAGACACATGAAGAAATGGGTGAACGGATGACACCAATGTTTTGTGAGAATGAAGTGGGATCACATAGAAGCATAATGAATGAGTGATGAGTGAAGGGGGGGGGGGGCAAAGCAAACACGACTACTCATTCAGCTGTTAATAATATTTTGAACACAAATAACACCCACAGACATACTGTACTCCAGAGATAAAAGAAGCAATATATGTGCATCACAAATGCAAAACACAAATACATACACAAATAAAAGCATACGGTGATAGACGAAACTTAAAACTGCCGACTTAGTACAACAAAAGTACTATAGTTCAGTGATGGCCTTTAGAGAGCAATACTATGATATTGCATAATATAGTTGTTATTCATTGTAAGTGTACTAACATTTACATTATATATTTTGTGATGTTCATCTTATTCTTGTTGGCTTCAAAATGTAAAATGCTATCTCATTTGTAATTCACTTTGGATAAAAGCGTCTGCTAAATGAATAAATGTAAACGTAATGAAGATGTATCATTAAAAATACTTAAAACACAAAAAATACTTTTTATTTAAAGATGGTATACTGGCAGATTTGTGTGTGCGATTATATTTTGCTTAACACAAAGATCCGTAAGCGTATTGTGCTGGTTCATCTTTTCCAACAAACATTTCTGAGTGTATCCATTTATATTAATTTTAAGCGCCACAGCGACGCCCTAAAAATCTTTTGATTTATATCCCCGTCTACTGTTTAAGCTTCACTAAATGACAGACAGAAGTTTTATTTCAATTTGAAGAGACTGGCGCACAACCATGCTTTATTTAAGCTATACGCCTTTTCAGTCTGCCGCCATGTTGATTCCAAACCGATTGTTTTAAACGTATACAGATTTTTTGTACACATTGCACTGCTCTGATCTTAAAATGTGATCATATTGTCTCATCTTAACAATCCATGATTTCTGAGGTTCTTTGTCCTATGGAAATTTTTAAAATAACGTATTTTCTGTGTTTTGATGGCTGAATGACCAGCAACCTGGTACAAAACAATAGGTTTAAAGACATCCATCCCTCACAGCCTCGTTTTGGAATCAACATGGCGGCAGACTGAATAAGGCGTATACACACATCCTTGAGGAAGCTTCAGCAAAGATGTTGTGGTGGGGAGAATTAACTGCCCATAGTGGAGGGCTGTAGTGCTGTATACTTTAACTATCACCAACAACCACACTTATCTAAAGCAATATTAAAGCATACCATCCCATTTAAGATGTCGTAATTGCCAACTTCGATAAAGCAATGCTCATTGCTTCACAACGCAAGCCAGCTCTATTTATGGACGGCACAGTTATTACTTTATAATGGGCTTGGTACAATCTGAAAGTTAAATTTAAGCTGGAATCGATCGGAAGAAGTTGAATTGGCATTGTGTAAATGATATACTTTACCCTGGCGCTTTCATTCGACAGCGTCGGACCAGCAAAAACATTTCAGAGAAATCAATAGCAGGCTAGTCATCACAGATTAAGCTCAGTATAGTTTAATTTCTCCCTGTGGAACGAGAAAAAGCATCTCGCGTGTTTCAGTCGCCGAGGCTCAACCTCATAAACAAAATATGGATTGATCCACATCTGTGCAAGTAAAACAATAAATATCTATTAGAAAGCAAACACCAATCGGTGAGGCGATCGTTCATCTAAGAAAAAACAAAAGACAAAGTAGTTCATTAATTACGTTTTGAGTTAATAGTTTTCTATTAAAAGTATGTCAAAAGAGAAACATTAAATCTGCCACTTAGTTTGGCCTACGATTGGTTCTGCCACTGGGTATCTTAAATTTTTCTTATTATGAGTTCCTGTTAAAGATTAAGGTTTCTGGCCGCGATGTTAGCTTCCTGGTCCAGAGAGCAGTCCATATAATGATTCCAACTTGCATATATTACTAGCTACGTATATTACACCTACAGTCAGGTGTATGTGCAATATTACCAGTTATACCAATTACTGCTAATAATTGTTTGGGAAGACATGAAGGAATTGCACGGGGAGAAGGCACAGACTGTACTAGAAATTGTGACCCCGTGCGACGCCGCGATTTGATTGTTTGTCTGCTCCTTCACTGCACTCTCAGGCTTGTTAGCAAGGCTCAGCATCGCTCTAAGGTCATTTGAAGTATTTCCCGCTCCGAGCATCGCTTTCGGGGCGCTCGCTAACTGCACCTACCAAGTCACACGGGACGGCCAATTTACGGCTGCACGCGGCGAACGCGCATCACCGCGTTCCGACTGCCTGCGGTACATAACAGCACGGCATTTGTGCCGGAGTCCCTGTTTACCACCAGCCTGACTCGAACCCACTTCATGTCAATTAGCAGAAAGACCAGGGTTAGATGTTGAAACAAAGAGATATGCAGATGAGGAAGTGCCGTAGGGGTGCTTAACAGTCATGTAGCCTGTACCAGAAATAACAACAGAGACATCAACAATCAATGAGACATGAGATGAATGGAAAGAGGAAATGTGTGTGAGAAAAGGCGGAGGAGAGAAGAATAGATTAGAGAGCATCTTGCCATAATGAAGTGAAGATCTCCTGTAGTGCTTATTGAGTATTAGATCAGTCAGATGTGGGTTATCCAGTTATCCTGGTTGCAGGATAAACACACTGAACGTAAACTATGTTGAAACAATGCTGAAACAGCTCTTTGGATGGGTTCGAGGGGAACAAGCAAATTTATCAAGCCAATTATTTAATAACATACGGTTTATGTGGAACTGAATTTTGGTTCAAGAAAGTTTAATTGTGGGCGGAGTGATCTTGTATGATGCAACAATGTACAAACGATGCGACTAACTTTGCTTGTTGCAGCTGGTTAGGAATAAAGACTAATTTGTTTAAATCTATTTGATTTATTTTTTGTTGCCCTTATGGCTCTCCTGATTTTGCCAAGTGGTCGACGTCCTCAACATTTCAATCAGTTTTCAGTTAAAAAAAAGTTGCCTAACGATTAGTCGCGACAAATTTTTTACTGCAGAATTAAAGTTTTTGTTAGTTAACATATTATATATGCGTGTGTAATGTGTATAATAATTATGTATATATAAATGCACACACATACATGTTTTTTTAGAAATATTTGCATGTGTATAAACATTTGTATATTTGCATATAACATCATATATAAATATTTATTATATCAATATGTTTTTCCTTAAATTATACATACATGTGTTTGTATCTATATATACATAATATTTGTTGATGTACTGTGTATAATAATTATGAAAACAATTTTATGACTCATGACTAATCATTTGGCAGCCCTAGTTTACGGTTTGTTTCAAGTTTAAGCTTACAACCAGAATTAGCTGCTACTAGACCATTGTTATCCAGTAATGGTTACGGTTGCGGTTTGGTTTGGGTTTAGGTTTTATTTAAAAAAATGTTGTCCTTGGGTAAAGAAAAGTTCCCCTGAGGACATCAGGTTGAGGGTTGCAGCATTGTGTTGAACTTTGTTACATCTTGAGTACCTTTCAAAGTTTGATTTCAGGTTGATTTCAATCCTTGACATGACTTTACTCAGTCAATATTAAAGATATCAAGGTTACATTTTCACAAATGTTATTTACGTCATATATGATGACTATGTAAAAACCATAAATCACATAAAAATGCTACAGAACTGTAATATCATACACTTCAAAGGTCTATAGCAGGGCGCCCAAACGTTTTCCTACCAAAGGCCAAAACTCAAAACTGACTGAGCGCCGAAAGCAAACGTTGCTGTGTTATATCAAAATTAAGGTTGCCCTGATTCTCCTAATTTATAATTTTCAAATACTTAAAAAATAAATAAGCAAACATTACTGTGTTTATGCATAACTAATACAGTTTAATTTTCAAAAGGTAACTGTTTAAATAATAAAAAATTATTTTGCCAATCATTTTTAAATGTCCTTTTGTCTGTATGACTCAACCTCTCCATTATAGAGTTAGTTGAGTTTTGTGATGCATGCTATACACCTTCAATAATGCATGTACATTAAAAAAAATTATTAACTATAATTCCATTAAATTTAATTTCAATTTACATGTTTGTAATGCACAAATAAAACCAAAAAAATTTACTTTTAAAATAATGTTTAATTAGAAATATGAACATCTGCTTCAATGACGATTATCCTTTTCCTTATCTCACGTGGCATGACGGGACAAATTAAAAGTCATTGTGGGCCAACACAGGCCCTAGTTTGGGCACCTCTAGTCTATACTGTAGCAACCAACTACAATGACATGGTGACCACCATTGATCTTTTTTTATTTACCTTCCTATTCCTGACCTTTTCCTGACCTCCCTGTTTATCCAAACCCGACAACTCCCATCACCTAATCCATTTTCATCGCACAATCCTCCAGATCTGAAAGCACCTTCCAGCATCTCTTTCTCTTGATCTCCTCGATCAGCGTTTTCTATCCCCAGCCTCCACATGCGTCCTACCCAGCCTGATCTCCAGAGGAGCCCTGGGCTCCCGACCTACCCGAGCGCAGCGCTGCAGACACACATGGGGGGCTGCCTTCAGAAAGCACAGCAGCAGGCGGTCGTGTTGAGCACCACCGCTGACAACGACTAACAAGTAGAGCAGATCACACACAGCACAGGGACTTATTACTGCAAACAGGCTGGAGCTCCAACACCGGTCTCCCAGCAAAGCACTGTGGGTATTTCTATACTTTTTTGCTCTTTTATTCTCAAACATATGCACTCCATTTCTATCTTCTTACATGGAGATGTTAGCAAACCTAGACAAGCCTTTAAATATTCTGCTTCCGCTATACCAATGAAAAGTCAAAGTCTCTCCTACTTGAACAAAACAATGTTGGGTGCATCATTTAAGCCATTTTTAGCTCTGGTTTCTTTTAAGTATTGGAATTAAATTAAATACCTACAGTACTTGACAGGGTTGCAGCTAAACTTTGCAGTATACTAAAGAAAAAGCACAAAAGTTGTAGGTTTGACTCACAGGGAACACACATATTGATAAAAATGTTCACCTTGTAATGCACTTGAAGTTTCTTTGGATAAAAGTGTAAATATTATCTGTGAGCTTTTAGGTTTGAGTTCATACAGTTGAGGAAACACACCACTATTGAATCGCTTAGCATTCAGCACGAATACAAACTTAACTCATCGTATTTATCCTTCATCTGAACAAGCCGGGCACGAAGCCATTATATTTTGGCAAGTTTATTTCAATAGCTGTAATTAAATCAAACAAAGACGCTACCTTGAACAGAGATCGTTCTGAGCCAGGTTATTGTACAATCAAAGTTTCATAAAGACACTCGGGTACCTTCCCATTCCGCTTCTATCCTTTTAATGTGACACTTGGAGCTTGAGAGCTCCTCTACCAAGAAACTTTCATTTTTAGACACAGTAGTTTCAGTCTGGAGGTTTACAGTGTTGGTTATTTACATGAATGTGAGTAGGAGTTCAATAAATGGGCTGATAACACAGGTTTGGGACCATAATAGTCAGGATAAAGATGAGTTAATGGCCACTGCTTCAGACCTTACATTAATTACAGCATGGCCATTTTTGACTCTTAATATACACTAAAAATATTAGGGGTGTAAATCGGACAGTTTGTTACGATACAGTATCGCTTATCTCTGCCAGTGATGCGATGTTTGCCGATAGATCAAACATTTCTGCAGTGCAGTTATGATTTGATTTATTTCAATAAATGTATCAATACTTTAATATGATGAGCCTAGTTAAGCAGTTACATGAATGCAACCATCACGAATGCAACCAAAATATATAACATTTAAGTCTAAACTTAAGACATTCTTCTTTAACAAAGCATTCAGATAAAATGTCCAGTAAATATACTTATTCCGCAATAGTTCGTTTGTCCATAACAAAGCATTCACATAACTCATCTGGGTAATATACTTATGCCGCAATAGTTAGCCTGTCTGGAACAGAGCTTATTTTAAACCACAATACTGTATGGCACTTGCATTACATGTCAACGGCCCCTAAGCTAATAGGATTCTGTTTCTCTCTCAGTCTCGTCCTCGCCCCCGAGGACATTGAGACAAACAGACCCAGTTCTTGCTGCTGTGAAGGTCATCACACCACTGACCTACTGGCTGTCCTACAACGGGGGGACTACATGCGTTTTTGGCATTCCTTTTATTTCATTCCGAAACCGATCTAGCCATTTCGCCCGAAAATTCGGTGCACCCCTAACATTTACAATAGTTTGATCTGGTCTTGAATATGATTGGACGAGGAGTTTTAAAAGTGTTGCTATAGGACCAGAACATCACTGGGCGGCTGGATAACCTTTTGCATTGCATCTGCTTAAATAAATACCAACACATATATTGCTTTATGGGTACAAGCTGCTATCTGTCACCCCTGAAACCATATTAGGCTTGATAAAGAGCGATGAATATGTTAAATACAAAATAGAAACATTGTCTTCTGACAATAATCATTCTGACAGAAACATGCCATAATCTAATTCAGCCCTTTGTAATCCACAGTCCGAAAAGAAGATTTCAATTTCGCTTTAAACAGATCTGCCACCAAGACATCAGCGATAACAACAACAACAAACAATTTTCCACAAGGATTTGGCAAAGCCTGACTTTTGACCCAGCAGAAAATAAGCTCAATCCATCAAACCCACATCCCCGTCTTTCCACAGGTAGGTTAATCGAATCCAGTATATAAAGAGATGCTTGCACCTGGTTATAGCAGCTGTAGCACAGATACATCGGGTATTTACTCCTTTCACAAGGTTTAATTTGCATGTGCCGTTTCAATGCTGTGAGATAAATTGATGTCAAATAAGTTCAACAATGAAAAAAACATTTACTTATATATTTTAGTGTAACTATATGGAGCATCTCAAAAATCTACAGGAAAAGTAAAATGTATCTTATTTCGCCATCAATGATTTGCAAAAATAAAAGGAAAATGGGTTTCATCAATTCCGCTTGTGATATGATAGCAGCAGTGTGAAATGATGGCAATAGCTATAAACGTTTAAGGTAATCAGCTAATCTAGCTAGTTATGGTCATGTGCTGCATTTATTCAGTTTTAGTATGTTAGTGAAAAAGAATAATAATAAAACTTTAAAATACCAATCCAATGCATATGCGATGGACAACAGTTATGCTTATATTTCACCTTACATCTTGAGTTAAACATCTATATATTTAATGAAGCACATCCAAAAGACCTGAACCGAAAGTGACCCGTTAAACCGCAAAACCCCCATTGTATCTAAAACAAAACGTTTAACATGGTGCCATCTAGAGCAGTGGCGGCCGGTGACTTCTCTTCCAAGGGGTGCAAATTCAAAATATGTGTTCGGAGTGCCGTGTGTGGCTCGTCAGATCAAAATATGTAAACCATGTGCATCATGTGTAATGTCAAAATAATTGCCTGCTGCACATACATCGAAAGGGTTTATGATAAAATAGGTGTTCAGGTTCACAAAAGACACTAAACTCTAATCAAACATGAGATTAAACAAGTATCTGGCAAACACAAGGGTCTCTTTTATCATAAACCCCTTCGAAGCGTCTGTAGCAGGTACGTATTTTGACATGAAGCAATGCACATAGGTTCACATGGCGCGCCAAACACATATTTTGACATGGCGAGCAACACACATGACGGGCTACATACATGTTTTCACAAGCTTTGCATCATGCTCCCTTGAAAAAGAAAAGAAGTCATCGGCCACCATTGATCTGGAGGCTCTTTTATGAGTAACAGTCAGTAACTCATACGCACGCGATGGTTTTTCATGCACCATGAACCTTTTCTCAAGTTTTTACATTTTTATTTTTGCAAATGTCACCTCTATGGCTCCATACTATACTGCCTTTTTTTTTTTGAAGAAGAAGAATGACAAACATAAATAGTGCTGAAAAACAAAGCATCAATATTTACTGAGTAATGCTTTTCTATTTAACCAGAGGGTCAGAAATTATTTTCATCTTTCATCAAATTTTGAGCCAAATTACAAGGGGTGAAAAATTACTTTGAAACTAAGGCACTATCATTATGCTGCATAGAGGGCCTTTAATAAACCTTTCTTTTTGTGTACACATTTTAAAGGCCCTATGAGACAAAATTCCAAAGGTATTTTAAGTAAAAAAATTGAAAATATTTAAATACTTTAGTATTACCAACTAAAGTCATTTTAAAAAGTAATTAAAAGTTTAATTTAAAGTAATTTTTCACCTTAATCATTTCACTGAAAGTAATAAAATGTAAGTATATAAAATTAAATTTTTTAGGTGTCACCAATTGAAGTTTTTTTTTTTAAGTAGAGCAGCTTTCCCTTTTTACAGTTAAAATGCTGTAAAATATTTTAAAGTTCAAATAACTTAAATTTACAAGTAATTTCTACCTTTTTAACTAGTGAGGAGTTCTAATATAAAATAAATAATTTTTATGAATTAAAAAAAAAGTTGAATGGGCTTAAGGTCTTATATCATTTTATTTTTATAATTTACAGCAAAAAAGTTTAAATGACTTATTAATTCAAGTTGTTTAAACTTAAACATTTAAGTGCAGTGTTATTATTATGAGTCTTATCCTGTGCACTTCATGTGAGGAATGATGTTGTGTGTTAGAAACCCATAAGGTTTCATTTCAGTTAGGAAGCTTAGAACGTAGCTGCTTATGTTGGTAGTGCCGATGTACTCCACATAATCTCACACACAAACACGCACTTAATCAAAACGCTTTTAATAACAAGACGTCTCGAGGTTTCAATTATCCCATGAGGTCTTTCATTGAAACTAATTTAATTGAATAGACATTACAACAGAAGTGCTCTACGCAATCTATCACATTTATATGCAAATCTTCAAAAAGAAACTTGTGACAATTCTGGCATTGTACAAATGATACGTGCCGGGTGAAGAGAAGTGCAAATTCACATAAAAAGGTACATTCCCATCAATCCCAGAATAGCATTTTTCCTAAAAACAGGCAAAATCGACTACAGGGATCCGCCAAACCATATCAATTCTTTGTGGTTGCAAAACGATATGAGGTGTGACACAGCATTCAAATATGTCACTTTATGGCCCGTGGTGGTTTTACTGTGCCATGCAAACTGTCTAGAGCTAAAACATAACATGCTGTCCACATTCAATATACAAAACTAACAAAAAATCCTAGATTCACTACACATCACTACTTATTAACAAGTTAGGCAACCAGTTAATAACACTGATTCATCCCTAAACCAAAGAGACTGAGCTGATCCCAAGGTTTTGGCAGCCATTATCTGGTAAAAAAGACTCCAAAAACAAAAGCACACAAACAATGACAAGCAATCAGTTCTCAACACCTTGCCGGTGGCACAAACCTTCATGTATTACAGAAAAGGGAAAAAACCCCGGAAACATGACAGCAGCGTAGGGCAAGAGTGATAGTCATCGGATACGTCCAGCTTGGCTTTCATTCATTTTTCTTTCTGCGGGTATATACAACACACTGGAGGACGCCCGACACATTTGCGTCCTTCAACGTGAGGTCAATTTGAGGCCACGTTCAAAACAAAAAGAAGTCTTGTGAAATGAGAATCCCTGGGAGACGAAGTGAAAGACGGGACGCAATTATTCTGTCACTTGTTTGTGCATTTTGGAAAATAAGGCATTTTATTTATAGCAGCACTTTAGTTCTGGCGCTTTGAAACGCTGGATTTTCACACGTCAAATCTCAGACGCACAGAGTCTCGGCAGGCGAAGGATGTGGCTTATTTTTAGATTTTAGCACTCATCCCAGGAAATGTGCTGGAGGAAATCAACCTAATTTAATACTTGCAGGCACAAATACTTGTTTGCGGAAACATGTTATGTTTAGGTGACGGAAAAACAAAACTGTTACATGCTTACCTCCGCAAGAAACGTGTTATGTTAGCTTCTTAAAAGACCTCATGAAGTGAAAAAGTGATTTGTTAGTTTTGTGGTAGTTTTACTGTAGTCTGTGCGTGATAGATTTTTTTGAGATATTGGGAATGGATTATAAATATTGATGGAGTCCTCATGCACTACAAATTGCTGTCCAATAAGAATGTGAATGTTCCCTTTCTGCAACTACAAGTAACGCGTATAATAAATACATTAATTATTTGTAAATATTAAATATTATTTTATAACACTGGAGGTCAAGTACTTCTCAGGTTTGTTATCGCATTACGAGGCGTCAAACTCTCGCCGTGGGGCAAGTGCTCTAAAATGAAGACGATTTTAGCTAATGACAGACCACCCCTGGAACATCTCACTGACAGCCAATCAGAGCGCGGTAATGAAGGAAGCCTGATGCAACTTGATTTGCATAATGGCAGAGAGGCTTGTGGGTATTGATTACGGTTACATAGCGGCTCCAAAAATCAATTAAATTAATTGAGCAAACAACCGGAGATTATGCAGATTGGATGAAAAGAGGGGAACAGTGAGAAGAAAAAGTGAAAAAGAAGACGCACCAGCTGTTTGGGGGAAGTAATGGGCCCCGAACAAGGAGGAACTGATTAGAAGAGGACACGGATATCTCTTCTCCAACAACCTTTCATTTCTTCAACCCCTTTTTGTTTTAAAAATCTGGATCTTTTTGGACAAACATACACAGATGATAAAAAAGAGTGTACTTAAACAATATAATGTAGGGTATAAAAATTCCATTAAATATATAATAATAATAATAGATTTCAGCTCTTTGAAAATAAATGCAGTAGTGTGAGGTAAAACACTGCTTTTAATAATTTAGAAAATTACAAAATTAATATAAAAAATTAATAAAAATAAAATGTGTAATTTTTTTAGCAAAAAAAAGAAAATATTAAAAAGATTGTAAAAGCTATGCCGCAAAAGTGCAAAAATCTAAACCCAAATTTTACAGTAATAACAGAAGCACTTATGACCTCCAAACAGCAGCTTGTAACACAACAAAACCCTTCCGACATGATGAAAGTGTGATACGGAAGGAGGGAAACGAATGAAGGATGCTGAATTTCATCCTGCGGTGCGACCGGAGGGTGGCCGCTCCACTTTGACATGTGTTGGGAAACTGGCACAGTGGGAACAAACTCAAACCCACAGAGGAGGTTGAGAGGGCACAGATGAAGGAAAGAAAGAGGAGGAGAGATATGCCAGATGGCACCCGAGAACTTTCTCAAACACTTTTTCATGCCAAGGGGAGTGGGCTTGTGAAAGGTGCCACGGGGCACAGACCGTGTCCGAAACAACACGGGAGTCGCAACCCATGCCAGTCTCCACCGGAGTGTGTGTTTGTGTTAGAAACACACCATATGGAAACATGCACCTGCTGATCATTATTAGTGCAGATATAACGCTGTCCACACGTATGATCAGACCGGCACACCTGTACTTTGGCATGACCTCCTGCATGTGTTGTTAGCAGAGTATTTGACATTGCGCCCAACTACATTTTAAACTAAACTATTTCTTGTGCAATATCATCTTTAACTATACGAACAATAACAGCACGAACTGGACTATAATTGCAAAAGTGATCAATATCATGGAAATATGGGAATATTTATATCGTGACTATAAAACTTATGTCTTAAATTTTTGTTTCTTACAGGTAGACAAATCTTTGCACACCTTGGACATTTAACCAACTTCACAATGTGTATTCTGTGATGCTTTTTAAACAGTGCTGAATTAATTTATATTTTCTATATAACGATTTGAATAATTTTCCTATACTATCATAAAATTCTGCTAAAATAAAATGTTTAAAAATGTATGTAGGCCAATTCCTTTGACTAATTCCCTAACGCTGAAATCCATGACTTTTTGCAATATCAAACTGACCTGACCCTCAATATCTTGCATTATAAATCATTAATATGATGGACGTATGATAATATAAATATATTATAAATCAGTGTATAATGGATTATGAGCATGTGCATTGAAAAAGCAAATGCATCACTTATAAGTAATAATAAAAATATAATAAATGTAACTATAACTGTTCTTATAATGGATTATAGGTCTTGTGTTTTTATAAATATATTTATAAAATAGTAATAATTACCTAAACACAATTATAAACGGGGCTATAATTCATTATAAGCATGGGATTCATAGAAAGTGTTACAATGCATTTTATGCATTATAATCCATTTATTGGCCCTTAAAGGAGAACACCACAGTTTTTCAAAAGTTTACTATGTTCTTAAATCAACTTAGATGAATTAAAACATACCTATCTTTTTTCAATGCCTACACTTAATCTTTGTACAGCGTGTCGTAAATGTGTTAGCATTTAGCCAAGCCTCATTCATTCCTTAGGATCCAAACAGGAATGAATTTAAAAAGCCATCAAAGACTTCCATGTTTTTCCTATTTAAAGACTGTTACATGAGTAGTTACATGAGTAAATATGGTGGCACAAAATAAAAAGTCCAAGTGCGCCAAGGTCCAAGTGCTGCGAACTAAGTGTTCTTCCACCATACAATATAGTTCTCATTTTTTATCCGCTTCATATCATGTTTTGTGCCACCATACTTACTCATGAAACTACTCATGTAACAGTCTTTAAATAGGAAAAACATGAAGTGTTTGGTGGCTTCTAAATTCATTCCTGTTTGGATCCTAAGGAATGAATGGGGCTAGGCTAAATGCTAACACATTCACAATGTGCTGTACAAAGATTAAGTGCACGAAGTGAATAAAGATAGGTATGTATTAATTTGTCTAGGTTGAGGTAAGAACATAGTTAAATATTGAAAAACTGTGGTGTTTTCCTTTAAAAGCCAAATAAATGTCTGAGCAAACCATGCATACATTTTTTTTTTAAACAAAGAAATTTAAGTACAGTTTAGACAAATTTGTTGGGAGGTATAAATGCTTTGTGGACATTTTAAGCTGTACCCTGAACACGCAGTGCAGGAAAAGTTCGAAATTTACCACTGTGAGTTTTCACGTTGTTCTGTAAACATTTAACAAAGTCTGTCAGTGATTTCGGTCAGGGACCATTGTTATGATGTTTTACATTGTCGGAAACTCTCTAAGTGTGTGTTTGTGTGTGTGTGACAAAAAGAGATTGTGAGGGATGACAGAGAGAGTCACAGAGTGGAACAGAGGATGACATCAGAACAATAAAGTGATGGAGTCATGGTCAGGGTTAAGGGCAGAGAGAGATGGAAAACGAGAACGCGAGAGCGAGAGAGAGAGAGAGAGAGAGAGAGAGAGAGAGAGAGAGAGAGAGAGAGAGAGAGAGAAAATGAAGGAAAAATGGAGTTAACAAGCCGTAGCAGCTTCATGTGAGACCATAAAACACTCGAGTCAGGAACAATCCTACTGTTTACAATCAAGGATCACACACACAAAATAAAGCTACTGCATTCACAACACACACCACCTGCTATTCACATTACACTTTGGGATTCATCTTTTATTGACTCCATCAACACAAACAACCCCAAGATGCCTTTGTCACACCACTGGCTGCCATTTTGTATTTAAGATTACCTATTGGATGATCCAAACAGCTATTCTTGGTCAAGAAATGGCCACTTTTACAGGCAAAGACAATCTGAATGACCTGTGGACTGATCAATTACAGCATTATAATGTCATACAGGTGTTATCATGGATGTCTTAAAGGTGCCAAAGAATGCATTAAAATAATATGTTAAATATATACATAGAAGGTATGTGACTTTAATAAAGGAGTAGTCCACTTTATAGATGGGGCCCATTGACTTACCATAGTATTTTTTTCCTACTATAAAAAGTCAATGGACCCCATATTCAAAGTGGACTACTCCTTTAAGTGCAAAAATTATCCAGAAACATTTTTCCATGTCCATTTACAACTATAGGATTTGCCCTTACAATGAAATGGTCCATTATTACCTTATTTGAAAGGGTCATGAATAATAATATTGAGCTCTGCTCTAATTGGCTGTTTGTCAGAGCAGCTCTTTTGAATAGCTCAGTGTGTGTGCAAACAGACCTTATGTTTGCGTATCTGACGAAGATACAAAATTTGAGATATAATCAATTATTCAAAGATTGTTAATGGACGTTTCCGAGTGGTTTTTTCAAAACTTAACTTTAACGTCAATAGTAGAACTTTAGCCTAAATGCTAGCATATAGCATTAACTAACATACAACGCTAAATCAGTCACAACTTTGTTTTTTAGCATTGTAACAACATTGTACTTAATTTAATGTGTAATTTAATGTTGGGGCGTACATTAAGACTGTAACGTCACATTAGGTGTTGAGATTGGTCTGTTTCCAGCGGTCTTTTGCATGCAAAAGGCTTACATAAGGAGGAAACAATAGTTTTGTACAAAGCTCTTATTATTATTGATCTATGCCAATGTAGTTTCACATTTTACAGCACCTTTAAAATAAAATTGTTGCCCAGTGAACAGATAAATACCCATGGGCCTTGTCTCCTCGAAATGTAATGCCAGCCAATCAGATCAGAGCTTGTTTTGCAAAAACTCTTGGAAATGTTGTGAGCAATATAAATGAGAAGCGTGGCAGGCCCATGGGTGATGTGTCTGGGTTTGGACTGTTGTTGCATGCTGAGGGACATCATTATGTATTCAGAAAGCACTTTGGTTGTTTATCAAATGTGAACACAGCAAGTCGAAGACTCAATTATGAGTGATGGTCTCACATAACCCACCGAAATAAAATAAACAAGAAACTAAAGGAATCTCTCTGTCCATCTAAATATCTACCTGTCTGTCCTACGTTTGGCTAAACATCTTAATGAGCTAAACAAACAGACTGGCCAGCCTGTTAACCTACCTCTAAGAAATCACACACACATAGCTGTCCTTGTTCTCTAGCACCTTGAATTTGGGCAAAATGGTGAGAGAGACGAAAAGGAAGGAAAATGAAAAAAATCTATAACAGCACCTATTTGCTAAGTGATACAATCTTTGCTCACTTCCCCTTGAAATGAGAGAGCTTCTCGGAAGGGAATCTCATTTTCCCTCAGCCAATAAGCTTTCAAACATACAGGTAATGTGTGGGATCTCTGCGGGACAGACCCCATCCCATCCTATAACACACACACACACACACACACACACACACACACACACACACACACACACACACACACACACACACACACACACACACGTCACAGTCTATGAGGACACCTGGGAATGGGCCATGTAAGTCCAAAATAAAAAGCAATTGGCTCAGTCCAATTTCAGCTTTAGGAGAAGCGCTGAGTGACAGCCATTGAGGAAATACATTAAAAGACTGCACATGCAGACTTTTTTCTTGGTTATAGCATAATCCTTATAATTTATTAATGCTGAATTATTCAAACATCATTGAATGAACTTATGAATCATTCAAAATGCTGAAATTATTTGCATAAGGCGATCTGATTGGCTGACGCATGCGTTGCCGCTTGAAAAGTTGAGAAATGTTCAACTTCTGCCGCGAGCAACGGCACTGACGCGGCGCCGACGAATCCACAATTCAGTTCGGCAACGCATGACATCACCCATTAAAAGTGAATAGGAAGCGTTAACGCTGACGCACCGTGTGAATGCGCCGTTACAGCTGCCTAACAATTAGTCGCGACTAATCGTTTGCAGAATAAAAGTTTTTGTTTACATATGAAATGTGTGTGTGATGTGTATAATAATTATGTATATATAAATGCACAAAGATTCATTTGTACATTTACAAATAATTTATATCATATATAAATATTTATTATACAAATATATTTTTTCCTTAAAATTATACATACATGTGTTTGTACTTATTTATACATATTTTATGGATATGCTGTGTATAATAATTATGTAAACAAAAACTTTTATTCTGCAAACGATTAGTCGTGACTATAGTTAGTCATGCAGTAAATACTGAAAATATTATTACATCACAAAACTACATACACTTTTTTGGTCATTATGCAAATATTTTCATACAATAAATGCAATTATTATATCACTGACAAACAATTTCAGACATACTGTAGGTGTGCTAGTTTAACTCTTTCGCCGCCATTGACGAGATAACTCGTCAATTAAGAAAAAACGCTTCCCTGCCAATAACGAGAATTTCCGGCTTTCTGCAATACCGCTATTATCCACTTATTGCACTTCCGCAACTTATACAACCCGGAAGTAGCGCCTCACGTGAAAGAGAAAGAACTCCGTGTATGTTTTAAAGATCGCTCTGCATCTGATCTCTATAAAAAGTCCTTCACAAAAATGCAATTATCTCAGCTTTTTGCTCAAAAAATGGGTGTTTTTGAAAAACCTATATTTGACCCATATTTGAGAGGTGATAAAAAGAGAACTAATGAAGGTAGGATGAAACTTTTTTTTAAAAGCAGAGGGTCTGTTCTTTCATTTGGTATATTGTTTGTTTATATATTTAAAAGAAGAACATTTTCTGGAAGGCATTAAACTTTTGTGAAAATCATGAAAAATGCTGACGCTGGCTGGCAACTTTTTTTTAAAAATGCTGGCAAGAAAAGAGTTAATTTCCGTCATATTACTGCACATTCTCTTGTAAGACAAAATAATTTCTACTCAAATTATTATTTCATGTTCATCCATGTCTATCTATGTATGTGTTACGTGGAATAACGTACAGTCAGGATCGCGCTAGTCTGGATTTATTTTCCAATAATGACCTGAACTCACTGTGCATTACATCAGTATTAATATGGTTGATTTTTAAACAATCTGTCGCTGTATGATAGTGAGAAAAAATGTCTATATGCAGATATATCCCTAATCATTAAATATTATTCTAATTAATTAAAATATATATATATATAATTTGTAACTAAATTTCTACTGTGTTATTAATTTATTTCTTACATTTTCTCTGATAGTCAATTTATTTGGAAGCAATGGCTCTGAACAAAAAAGAGAATTATTTAAAGCCATTTGAAGCAAACACATTAAGATATTTCACATCTTCAACAGGTTGAAAAATACTATAGATAATTTGGGTCAATTTTTGTTACTATCCTACATCGCCCAGCCGTAGTGACATCGCAACGTAAGAAGTGATGCTGGAGTTCATGTAAAGTGTTCGATAAGTAAATGTGTGTTTACCGAGGAGGTCACAGAAACCGAAGACCTTCTTACAAGCCGATGAGGAAAAATCATTGAGCCATGCGGTCAATATGCTAACTGTAAACTAAAGCTGACCTTTGCTCTCAGCCAATAACCTGAGCAGATTCAGACACCCTTCAAACAACCTCTTTTTCTCGCTTTCTTTGTCTCTCTCTCTCTCTCTCTCTCTCTCTAAGAACAGCATCCTGGAGAACCGCAATAGAGGTCCGGACATTGCGTGACCCTTACTGTTTATGCCACCATACTGGCAGGCCAAGACAGCCGAAAGCAAATATGAAATGAATGGTGCCAGTAGGGCATTCATTTCATTTTCCATGAAAATTACATTAATTAAATGATTTGTTGATGAGTTAAATTTCATGAAATATATAGGAATTAATGTGAATAAACAGTAAATGTAAAAAATTGCAGAGTTAACAGGGAACTTAAATGAAGTAAAAAAGCATAATTTAATGCAATTCTACCCTGCACATTCACATGCACACTGCTTACTGAAGGGCCATTAAGGCCACACCCCCTGCATGTACTTGCATTATCCCATAACATGCACAGATAATTTCTTGAAGCCAGTAAATCAGATATCTAAATGTAAGCAAGCACAATTTCATTGAAAATGTATGAGGCTAGTTATTATGTAGCTAGCTCAAGCTGTGATGCTCTTACTTCTACATTCTGCTCGCCAGTTTTCTGTTATCATACAGCCAAAAGATTGGACAGATTAATATTTTTAATGTTTTTGAAAAAAAATCTCCTATGCTCATCCAGCCTGCATTTATTTGATCAAAAATCCTTTAGAAATCAGCAATATTGGAATGACTTCAGAAGGATTTGTGATCAAATAAATCCACGGCTTGATAAGCATAAGTATGAGGATTCTATAAAATTTCTATTACCTTGAATGCACGTCTGCATATGACCAAATTTTTATTTTATTTATGTTTGTATATGATAAAGCTTATATAAATTACCAAAATTCCTGTAAATTAATGCAAATTCCCATTAAGTTTCCAATTAGAAATATTTCCAAAATTCCCCAGATTAAGTTACCAAGGAAGGTTTTCTGGAAACTTTCTGCCTCTTTGCAACCCTAGGGGCCAGCAGAAGTTTCATGGCAACAGAGTTCAACGCGCACTTTAATTCAAAAGATATAGATATGTACATCCAAAACAATACCAATGCTACTGCACCCTACGATTGCCTGCCAAAAGGGCGGAGTTTAAGCTGCAAGAGCTCTATAGGGTCTGTGAGGTGTAACTAACACACACACCCACCCTGACACCCGTCGCTCGTGAAGCCAAGGAAAGGCTGGATCAGTCCTGCAGAGCCAGCCGAATTTCACAGAGTGTAACCTGCACTCAAATGTCACATATTATCTCATCTGAGAGGATCAGGCCACCACAGAGAGAAAGAGCGAGAGAGAGAGAGAGAGAGAGAGAGAGAGAGACAGAGCGAACATACCGAAAGGTACATCAAAAATCAGGTAAAGAGGGCTAAGAACTGAGAAACTGAGTTATACTGGATAATCCAGTGACACACTACACACAAGGAAAATCTGAAGGAAGTTTGCGGGAAGTTTATTTATGGAAATCGGTTCTTGCAAACTGTTCAATGAATCAGTAAAAAATAGAAATTTGCGGCTTTTATGTCGAACATAATTTTAGTTGACACATATTACAGTTTATGTTTATGTCATAAATGTCAGCAGCAGTGAATCAGCTCATAACCACCTAAAGTCATTTAAAACCTCAATATAAATTGCATTTATAATAATAATAATAATAATAATAATAATAATAAATAATAATAAACAATACCTTTTGCATGTTTAAATTAATTATAGGCTCCAGCAATCACAGGATGAACACTATAGAGCAGGGGTTTTCAAACTTTTTGTGTGTGTGGACCACTATTTGTAATCAAGAATTTTTTCGGACCACCTCATAATACTCATAATAAAATATGTCTACACAAAGTCCTGAATTAATCTGCACGTCTGAATAGGCTTACTAGCACTAAAACTATAACTGGTAATCACATCAGTACAACAGATTCTTAAAACAAATTCTTTAAAAAAAATTATTTTTCTTAAAAAAAATATTTTTATATTTAATTTTGCCTTTACACGGACCACCTGCAGTTCCCTCACGGACCACTAGTGGTCCGCGGACCACAGTTTCGGAATGGCCGCTATAGAGAACAGGTGGACGTTTTAACTACATGCTGTTCATAAAATAAACATCAAACCGTCATTCAAGTCTTTGTTTTCTTTTAATAATTTCTGCTGTATTCTTTATCGTCTTCTTCATTAATCAAATCTGCATCAGTTCATTCACCGATTCACGAATCACGTGAGTCAAATATGACGGACTTTTCAAAGAGGTTCACTTGAGAATCACTGACTCAAACAGATTCGTGAACAAAACATTCAAGCCGATTTCCAAAAAGGATTTCTTGCGGAAGCAGAGGCACTTTGCAACACTCACACGTGCTGGATGGTGTGTGGATATTCACCGTTCGTAGAGATAAAATGAAAAAGATTGAATCAAAGAAAATGGTAGAAAAGAGCTGAGATGAAAGTGTAAGGGTCAGCTCAGCACACTTTAATAATCTAGCCCATTACACTTTTACAATTGCTCAGTAAATGTCATTTTTTTCGTCGGCTTGTACAGTTGACATTTTTACATACCATCGGTTTCCATTTAGTCTAGCAGCACAGGTTAAACTGTACTGGAATGACTGGCCTGCTAAAAACCCCCAGGGACCGACGTCTAACACATCAACTCCCAAATCCCTCTGCAGTCCACTGACAGTAGCACACATACACACACAAAGTCTTTCCAGGCTGGTCTCTGAATCCCTTGAGATTAACCGGTTAAAGTGGAATGTGTCCTTCAGGGATACGCATCAAGTAGCACAAATTAAAAAGTGCTAGTGGGAGAAAGTTCACCTGTGGCCCTGTCAGCCATTAGCTGCCCTAATGAATAAAGCACCTTACAAAATACTTTAACCACTGCCTTACCAGTAAACACTTAACTCTTTAGCCGCTGTCTAGTTTGGAGACATTTATACAACTATTCCTGGTGTTTTTTAGAGGTAGCAGGGCATGAAACATGGTTTGCATTCATTTTATTTTAGCATGCAAAAGCAGAAAAGACATGAAACTAGCACAGCTGTGTGGGTGGGTGTGGAAACTTTAAAGTATACACTGTTACTGTGGGTTCACATTTGCCGTGTTTGAGGCGCCAAATTCACGTCTATCGCGTATAGTTTGTCGCTTTGACATTTTGAGTTAAATCACTTCATTCGTGCGTGAAATTCGTCAGAGACTTTCACGCGGAAATTCGCTTCATGGGAGGGGCTTCTGCGACTCCGCTCACTTCCTGTAATCACGTCACTACTAGAGCAAGCTCCTGATTGGTTAACGCAGAACGTTTTTACGGCAAAGTAAAAAAAAAACGTACGCTTTCCCGCAGCAACGCTCAATTTGCGCCATTCAAGTGAACTAGGCGTGTGAATGATGCAGAATCGTGTATACCGCGCCACGCTTAGGGCCTCATTCGCACCACAAGACCTCCAAATGCGCGTCAACGCGTCTTCACATTGACTTAACATTGAAATCACTCGCGCGTGACGCCTCTACCGCGGCAGGTGTGAACGCAGCATTAGACAAAATGGTCCCTGGCTGACACTAGGGCGGTACACTTTCAAAAAGTACATCTTTGCACCTAAAAATTTTATAATAGTGCCTTAGAGGTACATATTAATACCAATGAGTACCTATTAGTACCTCAAAGGTACATATCAAGTAAGAAATAATGCAGAGGCAGCCAGTTGCTATCGTAGAAATAAGACCCAACAGTGTGATAAGGATCCTAATCGAAAAATATTTGGATAAACAATCATCTCTTGTTAACCAGGATAAAAGACATCCTGGGATAATGGGATAATGCATTATTTATCAATCAATTTATTATTATTATGTAAAAAATATTGTATTATTATTATTATCATTATTATTAATTAATCGAATAAAAACCTTATATCTACTCAATTAGAATTTTCACTTATTATAGCTAACTGAAACGTAAATTAGGGCATTTATGTGTGCAAGTGTACTTTTAATGTCTAACGCGCTTTGAGAAGCAGCGGCACTCGGTTTTATAAGCATGCAGCTCTCGTTGTATGAAGAAAAAACAACTGATTTTATAAGCGTGTAGCTTGCGCTGTATAAAATAGACGTGCATCCGGTGTCCAAAATGACAGTGGGCGTTGCAGACCAACAAATCGATAACAAAGTGGCTGACAAACCATTTTCATATTCGATAAGTGTTGATTTTATCGATTAGTTGTTGTAGCCCTAAATTTTTTTCCAAAATGCACGGTGGCTGAAAATGCATCTATCAGTACTTCCAGAAAAACACTGAGTTTTTTGTGATTGTTGCGGCACATTTTCTTAAAAAATGTGATGGAATATGCGGGATATTTATGCAATTTTATGCAATGAAATTGCCGGAACTTGCAAATACTGCAGGAAATTGCAAAAACTGTTTGCAGCTTTTCAATGATGTTCACGTCACATAATCACGTCACTTCATAACGTTCCCATGGCAACAGGAGACATGGCTGCGCTTATGCGCGTAAATGCAACATTTTTCAACTTTCTGCTAAGATATATGTGATTTTTGCTACGAAAATGCAGGGATTATGAAATCATGCAAGCCCTGCATATTTTGCGCACGGAAATCTGCAATTTATGCTGCGAAAGTGCAGTGTATTTGAAAAAAAAAATGCAACCCCCACATAAACATACGGACTTTGGCTGATTATGCGTTAAATCATGCGATCGCATAATCACGTTTTTCTGGAGGGACTGATCTATTTCTGTTTATACACTTAATTTACTACAGTAGTAGTGTATTTGTTTATCTATGTAAATGTGTTGAAAGGGGGTTCTGAACATATCTAGTCATCAACAAACATATCAATAAATTAACTCTATATAAACACACATGCAGGCAGTCAGACAGGCTATCAACACGTGTGACTGATGTCAATGTACTGTGATTATTTGCTTATTCCGGTCACATTTTCTAGTCTAAACCTCTGTTAACAACGTTCTCCAGATGGTGCAGACGCGGAGGCCGAGGGCAGTCGATTCCTTGACCTCAATCACAGCTGACCTTTTCACCTTGGTCTCCATGACACCAACAGCATTTCTGAATGCCCCAGATTTGACTGCAACTGAAACCGAGGCTTTCTTTCAGCCTACGTAACACCAACTCCACAATCCTGTGCATTATTCCAACCGATTCCCCTAAGAGCAATACAATCACGCCTGATGGCTCTGAATGCACATCAGCCGACGCGTTCTGTCCGCTGTAACTGCCTGAGTGTAACTATTAAAGCTTAGCAAGCCATGAACGGAAATCAGAGTCAAAAGACAAAGCCAGGAATAAAATATTCACTCTTGTTTTCTTAGCAAGATACTAAGGCTTTAAAATGTGGTTAAGGTGCACGTTTGAGCCAACAAGTATGGGATAAAGGTTTCATTCAAATTTAAATGCATCTGCGAAACATTTCCATAACGTTCTCCAAGCTTGGTTTCTTGTTTTTTAAAGCCGCAGGGACGGAAACATGGTGCTGGTTGGACATTGTTATACAAAAACCCATCTGTCAGGTGTGTAATGTATACTTTCAGCTATTAGGTAATGTGTCAACGCTGTGCAGGTCCCTCAGCCATGACAATCTCAAAACAAAGCAATAAAATCTCAGTGTGCGGTTAAAATAACAGCTTCTCTATTTCGAGTCGGCTGTACCCTTTGCGCAAAAATTTAACGGTTTTAATGTGAAGTTGAATTAGTATAAGATGTAGAAGTCATTTAAGATATTATGTTTATTTAGGCATTTTAGAAAACGTGAGTGATGCTTGCCAATGCAGAACTCACAGCATAATGCTACCATGTACAGAGGGTGTTGCTTTGCTAAGGTGTATTTTGTATGGTGTGTTGGCTAGGTTTCAAAACAGACCATAATTTTACCCAAGACATAGGGTGCATCTTACATGGTTCCCACACCTTAGTTAAAGGAATAGTCTACTCATTTTCAATATTAAAATATGTTATTACCTTAACTAAGAACTGTTGAATCATCCCTCTGTCATCTGTGTGTGTGCACGTAAGCGCTGGAGCGCGCTGTGACGCTACGATAGCATTTAGCTTAGCCCCATTCATTCAATGCTGCCATTTAGAGATAAAGTTAGAAGTGACCGAACACATCAACGTTTTTCCTATTTAAGACGAGTAGTTATACGAGCAAGTTTGGTGGTACAAAATAAAACATAGCACTTTTCTAAGCGGATTTAAAAGAGGAACTATATTGTATGGCGTAATAGCACTTTTGGGAGTACTTCGACTCGCCTGAAAAGTCCGCTCCCCTTCTCACTCTCATAATGGGAGAGGGAGGGTGTTACTGCGCCGAGTCGAAGTACTCCCAAAAGTGCTATTACGCCATACAATATAGTTCCTCTTTTAAATCCGCTTAGAAAAGCGCTATGTTTTATTTTGTACCACCAAACTTGCTCGTATAACTACTCGTCTTAAATAGGAAAAACGTTGATGTGTTCGGTCACTTCTAACTTTATCTCTAAATGGTACCATTGAATGAATGGGGCTAAGCTAAATGCTATCGTAGCGTCGCAGCGCGCTCCAGCGCTTACATGCACACACACAGATGATAGAGGGATGATTCAACAGTTCTTAGTTAAGGTAATAACATATTTTAATATTGAAAATGAGTAGACTATTCCTTTAACTTCAAATTCAAGGACCTTTCAAGAACTTTCCAGGTCCAAAACCCTCAAATTCAAGGACTAAATGTGGGGACAGATTTCAAGTGAGAGCAAGGTTACATTGTGTTACCTGTTAAGATACATTGTTACAGTTTCCTTACGAGGGAACTAGCGCTGCGTCACTGCGGTGACACTTTGGGGACGCCTCCAAGGGTAAGTGCGTCTGAATGTGGATATCAAATTCAACCAAGGGTGAGGCTTAACGGCAAAGACAGGGTGACGCCAGAGCCAGGAAGTATATCGCTATATGAAATATTGCCAAAGATGGCGGTACAGGGACGCAGGAAGTATGGCAAGGGAGACGCAGCGTCTCGTTCCCTTCTCAGGGAACAACAGTTACATACGTAACCCGAGACGTTTTCATGTATCAAACACAACTATGCTAAAAAAGCATTTTGGTATGAATCAACATTCACATACAGAATAATATAAGCATTTAGAGTGAACAGTTTAGCACGTGTGCTTAAAAAATCTAGAATTTTAATGATATTATCCTACACTACACAGGGAATAATATGGATTTTTTCCCAGAAAACTTCTTGCATAAAATAGATTCAAGCACTTTCAATGACCTGTATCTATGTATGTATATTCTCAAAAACTTCCAAGGACCTTGAATTTTTCACCAGATTCACAAACTTTCAAGGATTTCAATTACCCGTGGGAATCCTGGTCTTAATCTGATCCCTTGTTCAGTAGTCAGGGCACTTATTAGTGCTCCATTGTAAATCAGCCTCGGTCGCAAAATCCTTCCAGTGCACTTGAACTTTGGTCCCATAATGCAATGCAAAAACCAGGGAGGACTGACGCAAGCCATGTTCTCTTACTGGAAATGATGTGACCTTTTCTAAACCTCTTAAACCAAAATCTCACGAGCCAACTCAAAACATAATAATTTTCCAATATTATTGTACTACTGTATTACAAAATACATAGAAGAGTAGCTTAGGTGAGAATATAGATGTGTAAACTTAAAATCAGCAGTCGAATAGTAAACACAGTGCTCAGATGTTTTCAGAGAGGTGACCGCACCCAGGTGCGACTAGGTGCGGTCAGCGCTCAGGTACTCCACAGAGCACAACCTAATCTTGGTCACTCCTGAAATTTGAGCTGGCTCTGATGTATCTGATGGTCAAAATTTTGATTTAATTTGTTTTGGGTTTATCTAACCATTCTTCTATCTCATAAATCTTTTATTTGTTTCTTTATTCATATTGGGGCTGTTTACACTTGGTATTAAGATGTGTTTTCATCGATCGGATCACAAGTGGACGAGAGAGACACTTCACGTTTACACCTGGTATTTAAATCCGTCTCTTTTGTCCACTTTCGACCGCTTCTGTCCTGAATACTGTGAGGGGGTGGTCTGTGAGACGGTGGGCGAGTCTCTCTGCTGTCATTCAAACGCGAGCGGGAGTAATTATGAGTTTATATGGACGCAAACTAATATTATGTCGGAGTCCGCTGCTTGTTTAGCAAATATACATGCTGCACAGAGTTTTGTACGTTTATATGTTGGAGCTTTCTCTGAATTTTCAGCGCAATTGATGAAATAGGATCGCGCAACTTTCACGCTTTCAAAACGAAACTACGGAGAACACCCGCAGTACAGTAGTTTTATCAATGAAAGGCTATAAATAGCGCTGTTCACTGTATGTTCACGCCAGAAGTCAGAAAAGACGTAAACTTGTGTTTAATACCTCAGATTAGATAAATGGGCGGAGAGAAGGCGGTCGCGTGTGGCTGTTCGAACACATTCAACCACATGTGCGTTCCGCAACTCCAAAGCGATCTGATCGAAAGTGGTTTCGACTACCTCTGGATGTGGTTGAAAGTGGTCGAAAGTGGTCGAAAGTGGACGCGTTCAAAACGTTTTAAACACCGTTTACACCTGGCATTAATGTCGTCCAATAGTGATCCGATCGACGAAAACGCATGTTAATGCCAAGTGTAAACAGCCTCATTAAGTCTTTTTGTTATTACTGTTTTGGCGGTTAGTTAAATTCCATAACTAATACAGTACTATATATATATATATATCACCACATCCAGGGTATATATACACACATACACATACACATACACATACACACACACACAACTAGAGCACTGCCTTTGTACTTAGAACGATTCCGGAAAAATCCAGGATGCCTTTCCCGTGTATTTTACGGAATGTCTGTGTGAAAAGGGCTTAATTCTACTGGAAAATCATACCGGTTTGGAATGACGTGATAGTAGGTAAATTCATTTTTGGGTGAACTATTCCTTTAAAGTTACACATGGCACTTGAACAAAATACAAAGACTTCAACAGGTCTGTATTATTTACACAAAGCAAGAAGTCATTTCAAATGGCAACGAGAACCCCATAGTGGGAAATAAAGAAAACTGTTTCTCCTCCAGATTGCTCAAATCACCGGCGAACACACATTAAATAATTAAGCCCTTGGTAAAAACTTCTCGTTTTAATACAGTAGCAATGCTGAGCTGGAAATATTGGTTTAACAGCTGGAGGTTTTACCCAGATGAAAACTAGTGATTATGCCATGAATAGTGCAACTGGGTTATGAAAAACCGAATGGCGAGCTGATTATAGGTTAGATTAAACTTGTTTAATGCTGTTTTAGTGCTGTTTTCAAACAATGCACTAAATCACAGGAAGTACAAGGCTCATTTTACCCTTCTCTTGATTTCTTTTCTCTTACCACCTCCACAACCTGCACCAGCGTTGCAGGCTAAAAATTCAGGAGATGGCATTTTAAGGCCATTTAGACAAGCAGCCGTTGAATGAGTAATTGGTAAAACAATATTTTTTTATTTGTAAAAAAGTCTCTTTTGAATGAAGAGACGAAATAGAATCTGAAGAGGTTGTATCTGAAACAACATACTTGTGTATTTTAGGGATGGGCGATATGGCCTAAAATCCATTTTGCGATATACATTGCAGCCTCTTACGATAGCGATATGTATTGCGGTATAATGCTTTTAACTTCTTCCACCCTGAAGCTATTTTGGGGATTTTCGCCTGGATTTGGCCTACCCAAATTCAAAAGCTTCCCATACCCACATGCAGAGGTTTACATACAAAAGTTTGGTATCATTTTACAGGAAACCCTTTGAAATTACATATAACACTGTTGAAAGTGCTAAACATGGTTGTATGTGATGTCAGGCCTCTAATAAACACAAAAATAAATAGGCGCTTTTTATGTTTTTTTTCTAAAGTTTTTATTTGAAAGTATATAACTCTGGTCCTGGGTATCTCAGGTCCCTGCAGACAGTTTTGTTTGATTCCAGCAATTGTCAGCTTACAGAGGAAAAAGGAATTTTTTCTCTATCATAATATATGCAAAAGTTATTTTACTCCAACTGATGGGAGGAATAATAAGCTTATGGTGTACAATGTCTGCCAAAAAACATTTGAAGTGCTCCCATAACCACATACAGTGGAATAAATGCAATTTCTTTATATCATTTTAAAGAAAACCCTTTGAAGTTACATAAAAAGCTGCTGTTTGTGACAAATATTGTTATTTATGTTGTTTTTCATATGATGAATCACCAAATTTTATTTTTTATGTTGTAAACACTGTCTTTGATAGTGTATAACTCTGGTTCTGGGTGCTCTAGCAGACTGCAGACAGTTCTGGTTGTTAGCAGCAGCAGACAGTAAACACCCAAAAAAAGAATGAACTCTTTAGCATGTCGCATTCAAAAGTTATTCTCCTTTTACTGAAGGGTGCGGAAATAAATTTTTCATAAAAATATAAATTTTTTGTTTTGCACATATAATAAAAAGCTAGGGATTAATTATGCAAACAACCAAAGAAAATGCTGTGAATGGACTCATTGTTTAGAGTAGGACCTAAAATAAAAGATGGTGTATCATTTGTGGCTATCTGTGCTATCTGAGGCAGTTCACACTCAAGTTTCACATATGTTTACAAAAGACCATTTTTTACCTTATTATTCATTCGATGATTGTTGGATATGTGTTGATATTAGAACAAAAATAATGCTGTAGCCTTATTCCTGAGAGTGAGAGCTTTCATTTGATATAAGACTTGCCCATGTTTATCATTTTTGACAAATATGAAATATGTGAATATTAAATCATATAAAAAATATGGGGGGGGGTGATAGTGTAAATTAAGTGTAAATAACTTTCTTACAGTAAAAGATATGTCAAAGTGATGCATATCTGCAGAAAGTAGAGACTCTAAGCTTTCAAACAGTATCTCATATGTGTTACTGGGGTCCATGACGGAGCATTAAAGATTAAAAGAATCTTTTATATTAAGTCAAAATACGAAATTTTGGACCCGGGACACTCGTTTCAGTACACGTTATAAAAACCCTTAGAAAAAGTGTTTATTCTAAGTCCATAATGCCAATTTTGCACGTGAAGCAGCAGTTAACTTATGTGCGATCTACCGGCATTGCCATCGATGTATTGGACACCCCTGCTCTACAGAGTATATTTTCCTGCTGCTTGTTGGACGGCTTAAATCCAAACCAAGTCCAAATAATAGATGTTGCACCGGTCTTTTTCACGAGCTCCTCTGTTTCGTTGATGCTTTTAGCCATGTTTATTCAAAATGACGAATATGATTATGCGTTGCAGCCCGCTGCAGCTCGTGGCTCTAAATTTCACAGGTAGATAGCGTCATCAACATGCATTATCGCGATAGTGCAATTGAATTAAAATCTCTATCGTATGCCAATTTTGTATTGTTTATATTGCATATCGTTTATATTGCCCATCCCTAGTGTATTTGTAGCTAAAATTGGTTTTGTTGGCATCAGTATGTAAATATCCGTTTCCTTGTTCAGTGTGTGTGAAGTTGTAGTCCTGTGTTTACTTATGCTGCACTTCTGTTTTGTGGCCTTTACTTCAGTCAGTGTGAGGTCACTTCCTGAGGATATTGCCATACATATATCAATTCTGATATTCCGTTTCTTCCCTGTCCATATAGAGTACATAAACTGCTAGTTCTGAAATTAGTTAATAAAAAGAAATAATTTATCTAAAGCAACTTACAGTGAATTCTGACTTTTTGACTCATACACTGTCAGAAATAAAGGTACAAAACTGTACCTTTTCTTTCACTGGGGCTGTACCCTAAGTTTCTGTTTGGTACCTTTACAGAAATACAAAACAAAATACAATTTTGGGTAGATTAACGTACCTTTAGGACCTACATTGTTAGAAAAAAAGTCAAAATATGTACCCTAGTTGTGAGTGGGAGGGCACCCTTTAAAAAGGTAATTGTATGGACCATTAGGTACAGATATGTAAACATTTAGTATCAAGATGTACCTTTAAGATACTAAAATGTATTTTTGAGGTACTAATAAGCTCTCTTTGGTACCAGTATGTACCTCTGAGGTACTAAAATGAAATCCTTAGGTGCAAAGCTGTACTTTCTGAAAGGGTACAGCCCCAGTGACAGAAAGGGTTCAGTTTTGTACCTTTATTTCTGAGAGTGTACACTGTAAAAAGATTCCGTAGAAATTACAGTATTACTGGCAGCTGGATGCCAGTAACTTACTGTAAATTTAAATTTATGTTATTTACTGACAACAGTTTGTTCAAAGTTAAATGAACATTAAACATTAACAAGTCTTTGTCTTACAGAATAAAAATATAAAATAACAGCCTCATGCAAAGCATTCTGGGAACCAAAAATCCTCATCAACCTTTTTCTGGGTTTTTCCTTCAGATTTTGTTTCCCAGAATGCTTTGCTTGAGGCTGTTATTTTAGTTTTATTCTGTAAAGATACAGACTTGCTAATGTTTAATTTTCATTTAACTTTGAACAAACTGTTGCAGGTAATTAACATAAATTTAAATCTACAGTAAGTTACTGGCATCCAGCTGCCAGTAATACTGTAAATTCTACGGAATCTTTTTACAGTGTACTGTACATCATAGGTCTTCAACGTTGTTCTTGGAGGGGACCTATCCTGCATATTTTAGCTTCAACATTACTCCAACCCACCTGCTTTTAATTGTTAGGTATCCCTGAACACTTGATTAGCAGGTTCAGGTGTTTGTTTGGGGTTGGAAATTAAATCTGCAGGACAGGTGCCCTCCAGGAACAGGGTTGAAGACCCATGCATTTTATGAGTATGTGTGCACCTTTGGATTGAACCTACGACCATAGAAAACACATACATCATAGTTTGCACATTTGGCTTTTTAGTAAAGGTTTCACTAAAAAAATTCCACTGCTACACTTTGGGAGCAGATGAAATAAATAGAGATTTCTAAAGAGAGTTTACTGTCTAAATGTCCACAAACAACAACAGCCAACATTTTTTTCCTCTCATAAAATATTCTGTTTCGCTCAGGATTGTGACATTACAAAATAAAAACAGGTTACGATTCTGTCTCATGCTGACTTAAGCAATGCCAGAATGATTAATGAGCAAACAAGCAATAATAATCAGTAGCTTTGAAAACAAACAAGCCAACAAATTTACTATGAGATTTAAAGGTTACAGACATGAGCAAATTATGCTAACGAACACCCAAAAAAGCAGGTTCGCTTAAGCGCAGATAAACACAGACGATGCCCAAGAGAGTTCTCATCCACAAAGATGTTCAGAAAGCAAAAAGACCTCGAAGCATAAATCAGCTGTAAAATGAAGAGAAAAACACGGAGGCTAAAAGATGTAGCAAGCATCAAAAGCTAACATCTAGCAAATCCATTTTCTCAGGAATGTCTATTCTCCTGCCAGTCCTTAACAGCAAACACACACACACATATATACAGTACGCACACACTCTTATCTGCTCCACTGACTCACACCCTTCATCTCCCACTCGCTTCATCCACTTCTAAAGTAGCGAGGAGACTTTGAAGTTATTTTGGAATCAATACTTCATGGAAGCCAGTAACCGACTATCACGATACAGAAGGGAACACTGAACTAGATTTAAGGAGTCATTTGGTAAAGAGGGCCAGGTCGGCCCTTTCAGAGTGCCAGAGTTATGCTCCGAAACCACCACGGAGCTTGATCGGCCGTTATGCCATTCAGGTAGGTACGCAAACGTCAAGATACAGCCGGACAAATTGCAAATGTTTATATTCATTCAAGAAGTGCTTTCTATGCCCATCACATGACTACGAACACCGCCCTTGGCATTGAAACTTTAACACATGCCCTATTCTTGGAGCTGTGTAGTAGGGATGCTCCGATCGATCGGCCGCAGATCGGTATCGGCCGATAACGGCATTAAATGACTAAAATCGATCCTCGCGAAATTTGCCGTTCTCATGAGCTCTCAATAAAATGACTCTCTGCTCTTCACTGAAGAACTGTTGTACTTTATATGAATGCGTGTATATTTAATTCATACAGTAAAGACTGAAGGGTTTTATTTTCATTACTTTTAACAGACATAAGCCTTTTTAAATGGCATATTAAATATCTCTTTGCAAAAGATTTGTGCTTATTTATTTGATTTTATACCGAAATCTAAGTTGAAAAGTAGGGGTGATTGCGTTTTTTCAAATGCGGGGCCAAGATTGTGGAATGCGTTACCTTTTACTATTAGATCTGCTCCATCCTTGTCTTTTTTTAAATCTATGTTAAAAACATAAAAATCTAAATCTTTTTAATTTGGCATATGCCTAAGGGATGAAATGTATTTTAGGTATTTTGTATTCATGTATTTTTTATTGTTGTATTTATGTAAATCACACTGGTCAACTGCTGTTGTGTTTAGTAGTGCTATAGAAATAAATTGACATTGATTCTCTATTAACACAATAATATACCTAATTAATGCAAGTAATATAATAAAGGTAACATCTGTGGTATTGCTGTATCTAGAATTTTTTTAAGTCCAGTTACAGTCAAAGAGCTTGCATATTAGCTTGAAGAATCGGTATCGGGCAGTGTTATCGGCCGATCATGAAGTCAACAAATCGGTAATCGGTATCGGCTGCAAAAATCCTGATCGGGGCATCCCTTTTGTGTAGCATTTGAGGAGACTTTTAAAAAAAACAACAACAACTATATATCGTATGGATTCTCTTGCCGCTGTCAAGCTTATCGTGAGACACATATTATTTGTCTCAAGCCATACGTGTCAAAACCTTTATTAAAAAGCTTTATTATAAATTCGTGTTGCGCTTATACAAGCACAGATCATACCAGCAATGCTTGAACACATCTTCTGGCTTAAATCCATCCTAACCATGCTGGGATTTAACTGGTTTAGCCAATCAGATCAAAGTTTTTTTAAGGAAGTCGCACCACTAGGTGAACATTTTTGCAATGCCTCTGTGCAGTTAGTTCAGTCATACAAGACTAGGGTCTGGCTTGTTTCAAATTTATTGATTCCGATTCCAAATTCGATTCCTTATGATTCTTGGTTTCGATGTCAAAGGGGTGAAATGCCAAAAATTCAAGCTTTTAAATATTTATTTTGTGCCATTACTCACAGCTGAACACAAAACAACTTTTAAACAAACATGGCTAGGCTAGCTCAAAATGATTTTTAAATAATTTACCTCATAACATAACAGAAAACGCATGCAGCACTTTGGCAAATTTGGTGATCGATCTGTCACACTCTTTAGTTTTCGAGAAGGTCAGTCGAGTGCGAAATGAAGGAGGCCGGAATGACATGGACTCAGCTGAAGAAAATAGCCCAAAACAGAGTGCGTTGGCGTGGTGTTGTTGCAGCCCTATGCTCCATAAGGAGCCTACAGGAATAAGAATCTAAGAAGACTGTCGGCGGCGACTAATAAAGTGCACTCGGTACCGAGTCGGTCCTCAGGATGTGCAACGCATCAAACAGGCTGTTTTTTATTTGATACAATGAACCAACAGTAGATGATGCTTTGCCATATTGCTATTGATGCACAATTTTAAGCTTTGAATTTTTCTGACTTTGAAAAATGGAGCCACACTTTAGAGCACCTTCGAGCGGACCGTCCTGCGCACTGTGCAGATGATGTGAAAATTATGCCACTTGTGAATTGAAATAAGATTCCCAACCATATCCAAGACTAAAGTCATTTTAACTTGAAATATTTCTAAAATCACAATAAACAACATATTTCTGACCAACAATTAAACCTGACATCAACTGTATCATAACTTTTGTTTCTTAACTCTTTCACCGCCAGCGTTTTTAAAAAAAGTTGCCAGCCAGCGCCAGCGTTTTTCATGATCTTCACCAAAGTTTAATGCCTTCCAGAAAATGTTCTTCTTTAAATATATAAACATACAATATACCAAATGAAAGAACAGACCCTCTGCTTTCAAAAAAAAAAAAAAACGTTTCATCCTACCTTCAGTGGTTCTTTTGTAATCAGCTTTTGAATATGGGTAGGTTTCTGCAAAAACACCACATTTTGAGTAAAATGCAGAGATAATTCCATTTTTGTGACGGACTTTTCATAGAGATCCCATTCAGAGCGATCTTTAAAACAGACACGGACATGCAGCCTTGCCATAGGGCAATACTTCCGGGTTTAAAAAGTTGCGGAAGGACGCCACCTGGTGGATAATAGCGGTATTGCGGAAAGACGGAAAATCTCGTCATTGGCGGGGAAGCGTTTTCTCTTAATTGATGAGAAATCTCGTTAATGGCGGTGAAAGAGTTAAGCTTCAGCTACTGTGAATGTGCACAGGCTGGCAATCGTCCTCTCCATCTCAACTTCCCAAAGCATCATCGTCTTTATTGATTGATAATTGTTTTTCACCTGGGAGGCGGGATTGTCGCTGCCAAAGCGGCCATATTGAGCGTTGCATTGTCCCCTATTCATAGTAATAGCAGTATACAATCTTGTTATATCGAATATATCTTTGAAACAGAGAGCTGGATTTTCAGGCTGACCAATTAACAAGTGCTGTAAACAATAAAAATAAAAAAAATGTAAAAAACAGACAAACCATACCTGACCAGGCTAAAAGACCAGTTTACATTATTTTTAACAGAAGTGCTTGGACTAGCTTGTTTCCAAGATTGTAAATGATGAAATGCAACGCTAGTCTGTTACTGAAACAAGCTGGTTAAAGCAGCTTGACCAAACAACACTAAAACAACTTCTAAACATAATCATATGTGATACATTTAAAAACTTACATTTAAAAAAAAGATTTGCCTTTAAACTAAAGCACACAACTTCTTATATAAGACCATAAACATGTTAGCAAAGTAAATAGGCTCCATTTTAATTTCTGTACTGGAAATCTTGATCTAAGATAGCTTAAATTAAGATGAACAGGTAGCTAAGCTGATCTATGCAGTATTTATCATCAGGTTTATATGAATACGCACGCGTATAGTTGATGAATTGACAATATAAAACATGTGAATGATTGCGACGGCAGCCGGGTATAATTTAACAACAAGACAAAGAGTCTTGCCGCTATTTCTCTGATCAGCTCATTTTGCCAGAGGAAAACTAATGGCCTGCCAATCATCGCTAGAAGCACCTCTATGAATATAACACACGCCTGCTCGCACGCTCACAGGTTACTCACTGAATAACATTGCTTTATTGTAAACCCGGCAGGCGCGTGCGGGCACGAACCCGCCTCCGCCGAATGCTAATTAAACAGATTACAACAGTGCCGAGAGTGACTTATAGTGATAAGGGAGGTGACCTACTAGTAAATTTTCCCCACCCATTCCATTTAATCCAATTCAAAACCATTCCACTCGCCTCTTTGTTGGGGCTTAACCCGTCACTCAAACGATTATTGTATTATTCTCTTTCACTTTTTCATTCAGCGGCACGTCGCTTAAATCTAGCTCGAATGCATAGGCTATTCATCAGACTGACAAAGAGACGCATTGTTTTATTATGTGACGCTTGAAGTTTCGCATTTGAAGGCAAATAAACTGATTTAGCGATCTAAAAAGTGAGATAAACACCTAATCCTGAGCGGCACGACAGGAACATAATGAACCTTTTTCTTAGTTTAGCTCCATTTGGGAGGAAAAACAACATGTATTGTGTAAGGAGACAGCTGTGTAATCCAGAATTAGATCTTGGAGGGTCATTATGCTACGGTGAGGGAACAAGATACAGAGAAAGCACACACAGCATGTAGTATGACAGCAAACATTGCTCGTGCAGATGAATAAAACAGATTAGCGTAACTCTGTGAATAAAAGAAAAGCCCCAAATGACTTACTTTTAAAGTTCCCCTCAGGTGGTATTCGAAAAAAGATTTGAATTACTGACTCGTTAATAACTTCTTATTTTGGAAGACATTGGGTCTCATTCACTAAGCATGCGTAGACACAAATTTGTTTGAGAAATACAGAGGGACGTTTTAATTTACAAATCATGATTCAACAAAAACATTCATAGTAAAATTTATTTAATTTAAATGTATGCAAAAATGTAAAAACCAAGGGGAAACCTTTCTCTCTGATGAAGCCAATTCGAAAGTGATTTAAACTGCAATTCATCGACTGGCCACTAGAGGCAGGCTCCAATAGGTAGTCAATGCCCATGGACCTCTATGTTAAAATGCCCAACTTTACAGTAGAAAATAATATGTTAACAACCTGGTACAAAAAGTGTTTTTGGTCTGTATAGCTAATTTTGCCCTTCATGACAACTGTGAGGGGGTGAATTTTTTGTAACTCGAGTGATGCATGGTGACACGCGGCCAAGATGGGGACGAAAGACACCGACTACTTGAAGCTTCAAAAATTATCTTCAGAAACCTATGGGTGACTTCACGTAAACTACGTCCATCTTTTTTATAGTCTATGGTTAAAACAACTTAGACCACATATACGCAATAATCATGAACAAGGAACGCTTATATACAATATCTAACAAATATATATTATAGGGTTCTTTTTCCTTGTTCATGATTAGTGCGCGAACGTGTGGTCTAAGTTGTTCTTATGTTTTTGCAAAAATTTAGAAGAAATGTTTAGTGAAAGTTTTTGTTGAATCATGATTTGTAAGTTAAAACATCTGTACGCCCATTTTACGAACAAATTTGTGCCTATGCATGCTTCACGAATGAGACCCAATAACTTTATTTATTGTGTACTTTCAGATAAATGACTTTGCAGACTCTTTACATTGATGTACAGCTACATTACACACTGCAATAAATGTCATTTTAGAAAATCCATCTGAGGGGTACTTTAATTACTTCAAAGTTAGCATTTTAGTTACATTTTCACATTTGTTCATTCCCAGAGGAAAATAAAAATTGATATTGCGCTTTCATTTAATTAGTTGCTCTTTCATAGTTCAGGAGATTTGATGGAGTAAAATAGTGTTGTAGTTAAGACCACCTAAACCGAGACCAAGTCATGACCAAGACCAATACAGGCCGAGACCGAGACAAGGCCAATACTTTTTTGTGTGCGTGTGCCATCAGAGAAGTTGATAAAATAATCAAAGGCATTGCAGATATGTGGGAATTTATCTTTGTCTATAAGCAAATAAAAGTGAACAAACACTAAGAGCTGACATCAACTTTTTTCTGAACTGTCTTTCCATGGCTTGCCATCCACTTAACACAATGCAGGTGTTTTTAGTAATACAATTTGAAAAACTGTCATTGGGAGAAACTTAAACAATGCTTAAATAATGTCAACATCATATGCTAAACCTGAATAAACTGCATAAAATGAATGATAAAAAATAAAATTGTGATGTGCCATCAGTTGTGGTCTTGACTGATCTTGAAATAAAATTCAGAGTCCTCTTTGTCTGAGACCGAGACGAGGCAGAGTAAAAATGCGGTCGATTCCAAGACGAGACCAAGGCCTTTAAAAAGTGGTCTTGAGACCGGTCTCGAGAACTACAACACTAGAGTAAAATATCTATTTAGCCTAAAATTTCTAAAAAGATATAAAAATTTAAACAAAGTAGACGATTGTTTAAAATGCATTAAGAGTATAAAGATGTTAAATATAGATTGTATAATTAAAATATTCTGGATTTGTGTAAATTTGAGAAGAAATTGTTGAGTTTATATTTAAACATTCAATAATATTGACGACTTAATGCAGACTTGTCAAATCTGAGCTCAGTTTGTTACATTGTTGAGATGTCATCTAAAACTAACTTGTTTAATAGTAATTCCAGATTCTGTGGCTTGTATGGTGGCAAACAAAATTTAAAAGATGTTTTAAATCTAAAAACTGTTTACAATCCTATATAGTGTTGCTTTTTCACAATGTTTTTGAGGAAAAAGTCCTTGGACCATTACTAATAGGAAAGTGTGTAAAGCAGCAAAATATATGGTGGCATTAGGTCAAGGAACACTATTCATTATTTCTACTTGACCAAATGCAAAATGAGCTGCAAGAAAAGATCTTCAGCTTGTAAAGGTCTTCACCTCTTCAACATCCAATCAGCGGCCCTGTTGCCGAAACCCTCATCCTCTCGAACTCTTCCAACTCTTTGCTCCTATCTGGTAAAAACCCACATCACATGGAGGCTCTCAAGCTTTGCACCCGCAAACAGGAACTCCACTTCCTGTGCCAACATACACTGTTGCTAAGCACCAGTGCCTCTCTTCTCAGATCTAATGAGGGCTTTTTTACAGATGCCAATAGCCAAACAGCATTTTTGCCAACAGGAAACACATCTAAGGTGGCCCCATCCAAAGTAAGCCAGTAAGCTGCATTTCATTTCAAATTGCGATCTAGACAGATTTACGCCAAACCCGTGGTAAATCCGAACACAGTAATACACCATTTAACTTAAAGTCTCATTTCCTCCTGAGATCTATCTGAGATGAGCAGGCGGTGTGGCTTAAGGACTCATATCTACAGA
This sequence comes from Paramisgurnus dabryanus, assembly GCF_030506205.2. Taxonomy (NCBI): domain Eukaryota; kingdom Metazoa; phylum Chordata; class Actinopteri; order Cypriniformes; family Cobitidae; genus Paramisgurnus; species Paramisgurnus dabryanus. The sequence goes on along the minus strand of NC_133350.1, from coordinate 26,260,993 downwards.
GCTTTCGCCGCTTTTTCTAGCCTCGCACATGCTTTGTGGACGGACGGCCCGCTCGACGGCCCGTAGGAACAGATAATGAAAATCAGAGATAAAGACGATAAGGACGAAATGGCTGCCGTCTTTTTTGAACAGTGCGTTCAATCCAGCCCAGACAAGCAGATCGGGAATGACATTTGTCTGCTCGGATTGATAACTACATCTATGCCAGTGAGATTTACAGAAAGGGGCTGGACAGATTTTGTCAACATCCAAAGGCATATCATGTCAGAAGAAAAACGTGACAAAGCCTATCCGAAATTGAAAGCGACACACAAATTGAACTGATGCCAAGTGTCAAAGATAGCGGTTCGAGAAATTCAGGTGAGCACCTTGTAACAGGTGCGTACAGTAGACCGTGACTCATATCTAGGAGATGCTAAAAATACATAGCCTGTTACATTTACACTGCGGGCATGGGCATGCCAGCTCAGATACTGTGAAAGCAGACTTTTTTGTGTCACAACAGCATATGTGGCTGCGCACAGCTAGCCACAAGACATAAGTCGATCTGTCCTTCATGTTGACCCTTACCAAAAAGTACTCAGTTTCAGCAGATGGTACTGATGATACAGAGGTTTTGATATTTACCATGGTAATGGATTATCATATTCATGGTGCATGCCCGATATACAGTACTGTGCAAAAGTCTTAGGCCACCACCACCAGACTTTGTTTTAGAAGTTTTAATGTCCATCCATATTTATTTTTCAATATATTTTATTAAGATACAAACAGAAAATACAGGAATTAAGTACAAAAAAATAAAAAAATTCAATTAAATGTCTTCTTTAGGCATCATCAGTGTTTAGTGTGAAATCTCTTGGTATTAAACACCTCTTGAGCATTTTTGAGCAAAATTAAGTAAAAAGACTTAAAATTAGAAAAATAAGAATTTCATTTTATTTATGTTTAAAAGAACCTGCAGTTTCCTGCTATTGCTCAAGTGGAAGGGGAGTTTACCCTAAAAACTTGACACATCAGTTTACATTTTTATACACTTTTTAATACTTTATACAAATTTGTATGTATTCTATTAAAGAGACTGAGAAACAATTATATTTGATCACTATAACATTGCAAAACAACAAATCTCATTGTGGCATGGTGGCCTAAAGCTTTTGCACAGTACTGTATGAAGATATCATCATGGTATATGTCCAAAAAACATGTTTTGTTATTGAAATGTACCTCAAGATTCACAAATATTCACTATCAGGGGCTCAGATGGAACATGCAAGCTCACTTTGACATCAAGCAGGAACATAGCTAATTGAATTTTGACAAGTACAACTCCTGCCACAGAATTCCCAAATATTCCAACATGATCTCACGCAATTTCGTATGAATACCATATGAGGCTAAAAATAAAACTCCATCCCTAAGGCTGGCCACACACGTAAGAATTTTAAGCCTGACTTGCAACCTCAGCGATTGAAAAGGGGCATGACACGATTAGTGTTTTACCACAGACAATTTTTTTTAACTAAAAAACTGATGTGTGGTGTCATTGAGATTATTTTGCTGCTCCCAATCATGTTGGAGCCTCCCTGATCCCAAATTAACAACTTTTGATTTATGATATTTATTACTTTTGATCCGGATGCCTCCGAAATGACAGCTGCAATAGCCAATGAAAACGTGCAAGCTTCAATCGGATGTTGCAAGCTTTTACAGCTGAAAAAACACCCAAAAACGTGACATAAGAGGGATATAAAGACTTTCTGTGAGATCTTGTGTCACTTTGAAATAGTTACTATAGTCATGACGTGTGTGGTCTCGCACTCGAACTGATTTTGAAAAAGTGAAAGGTGTCCTCAGGGCAACGTATTGGGTTGACCCAAGGACAACATTTTTGTAATTAAAACCTAAACCTACCCCTAACCATAACCAAACCCTAAAATCAGAGCGAAGTGAAAAACAATGGTCTGGAAGCAGCTTATCTTGGTTGTAAGCTTAAACTTATTTCTGAAATCTGATTGGTTGATTGAAATGCCGTCCCAGGGTCAACATAATGTTGCCCTGAGGACATCAACCACTTGGCAAAATCAGGAGAGTCGTGGTCTCATAGTTTGGTCGAATCATCCGTGTGTGCGTTCTGAGGATTATGTTGTTAAAAAAACGCTTGAAACAGTCCATATGTCTGTGGTCTACCAAGGACTAAAAATCATTTAAGATGTAAAAATCGTCCAGTGTGTCCCAGGCCTAACCCACGGGGCGAAAGCAAATTGTACCAAAAGGTACCCATGAGATCATACAAATTCATGTAAATCAACCACACCTCTACGTATTGCCATGAGCTGGCAATAGTGAAGTCAATGGTAAAGTCAGAGCAAGCTTCAGCAAAAGATACACATTTTCTGCTTCTGGTTATAACATTTGGTTTGTACGACGCACCATGCATACTGAAATCAATCGATTCATAGCGTTTTCTTATGCAGTTTTGTTAACTCTAGTATGTAGGGCATCTGTACTTCTTTGAATCAATCAGAATTTGTAAGTGCACAAAAATGCTATATCTTGTAAAAAAATTGGGGTAAAAATCAAAAGCGCATCCAACATCAATACACCACAGCCAGAAATGACAACAAAACCCCTCTAGCGTATTACGGGCAAAACAACAGCGATGTACTATCGAGCATATTAACCTCCCTTTTATAGAGAGGTGTGTGCAGTGATCGATGATAAAACAACACAATGAAATCTGGCAGCCAGCTGATCTCATCTTTCTGATGACCTCGGGTGGAGAGCGGCCAAACCAGTGCACCATGGGTAACGCAGGAATGCAGAAATGAGCAACTTTTCCAACTTTTCATCCAGGTCACAGAAAACAATTAGATCTCAGGACCCAGCTAGAGTTTCGCAGCTGTCATGAGAACGGGGTGAGAAATGAATGAGTATTTCAACACACCGAGCAGCCTGTGACTTTACTGAGGATCATGACTTATGCCTTTTTCTAACCGGTCATGTAATTTTGGATGATACTGCAACTAGATACCTCATTTAAAAAGAGGTTATATATATGTATATGTAATGAATTCTATTGGATTTCGTAAATCATCTCTTGCTTGAAGGACAACATGTGCTGTCCTTCAAGCAAGGACAGCACATGGCATGAACAGGCTGGCATGAACTCCAAATGTTTGTGCAAAATCGGATTTACACTGTCAGAAAAAAGGTTTAAAACCATACCCTTTCTTTCGCTGGGTGGTACACAAAGATTCCGCTTTGTACCTTTACAGGTATCCTAAACATAATACAATGGTGTAACTTTTGGGGTATATTACTGTGCCTTAAGGAGCTATTATGTATCTTTAAAGGTACAATTAAACAGCAACTATTGTCTGATACACAATTTTACTTTTACTTTGGTGTGTAAGTGTGTATTAGTACATGGTAACGATATGCAAAAGGTACAAACCCCAAAAAGTAAATGATGAAGCGAGTTATCGTCTCCAACGTAAATCTCTTTTCTTGGACTATAACAAACACACGGATTGTAGGCAACAGTTAAGTTCCTGGGATTGGGGATGTATACAGGAGCGACATTATCATAGTTCCTCCCGATTTGGACTCACAGTCTGTAAGTTAACTCCTGTTAGCATTGTATTGTAAGCAAATCTTTCAAAAATGATAAGGGGCGTCACATTTCCAGATGACGTCAGAGGTATTCAGGCCAATCACAATGTACAGATAAACTGGCCAATCAGGGACACAGCGCTTTTCAAATCGATGAGTTTTGTAAAAAATCAGAGCGTTTAAGGAAGGCAGGATATCTGGAGCTACAAAAATAATAATGTGTTTTTTTAACCATAAACCACGCAAACCCATTTTATTATACCAAATACACAAAATAACATTGTTTTCAGAAATGAAATACGTGCACTTTATCTATCTTGTACCCATAAAAAATTTAACTGGTAGAAATTGTTCCTTGAGGTACACAATATATCCTTATGGTATAATATTGTACCCCAAAAGGCACAGCATTTCGATGTGTTGTATACCCATAAAGCTACAAAAATTAACCTTCGGGGGTACATCGGGGGTTCCACTCCAGCAACAGAAAAAGTACAGTTTTAAACCATTTTTGTACCTTTTTCTGACAGTGCATGATTTGTGTGCTTCAATGCAATAAAGAAAAACTTTTTTTTTTTTGAGTTATCAAGGTCAGCATCTCATACATTTTTCCCTAAAAACAATAAATACAATTTGAATTTATTAAAAACTTGTGTTTGCTCATGCATTTGGCAGACACTTATGTAAAGCAATTCAAACTATACATTTATCAGAATGTGCATTCCCTGGGAATCAAACCCATCACCTTTGTGCTGCTAACACAATGCTTTACCAATTGAGCTACACAAACCCTTTAATAGCTTAAGCAATCTGCTTTTATCTATCTATACACAGACACACACCATATTTTTATATAATAAAGGAGGTCAAAAAGTACCAAAATGACTGGAAAATAAAGTGCGGAGTCAAAGTGCCCGCACATGCACACACTTGACCAAAAAAATCCCCCTCACCCTATAATTTCCTTCCCTCTCTGTATGTTTCCCTGTTCTATATTCCCAGGTAATAGGGTCAGAGAATCTCATTGCCACTGGAGTTTCACACTTCTATATTATCATTTAGCTGCCAGCACAGCCTCCGAGCACAAATGTAATGATATTTTGTTACCCGCCATCTGCCACACAGCCCACAACACTTCCTCTGCAACACAATACCTCTCTCTGCACGAGGCCGCAAGGGTCTCGACGTCTACCGTACACGGCAGAGTATGATAGGCAATATTCCCACCACAACACATTCACAACACAGACAGCTGCCGTGATAAGGTCACAATATCTGACGAAAGCCTAGGATAACGCAAACTAAACAGAAAACCTGCCCGTGGGGAGAACGGACCAGGATTTCTTTAACACTCAAACTAAGGTCTTAAGCCTTTTAAAGGAATACACGCCTTAACATATTTTAGACCCCAAATCTTTTTGTAAAACTAAAAAATAGAAGCAAACTTACAATACAATCACAATCAACATAAGAATTGTATAAGAAACTTTGTTTTTTTTTACACAAAGCTGATTTATTTATGGACCAATTTTCGGCCATTTGAGCTTTGCACACTGTCAGAAAATGAACAACTTGTAAATATTCTGTCACTGGGGTAGTACCCTCAAAGTACATTGAAATTATATATTTCTAGAATTTTAAGTGCACAAGACTACATAAGAAAAGTCAAAGAAAGGGAGACAGCTTGTGAAGGAATGCTTGTGGCAAGGACCAAGCTTATTCAACAACAAAAGGGCCAGATTCAGGAGAACTGTCGCTATCAGTTTCCGTTAATTTCCGCTAATAGACCCTGCAGTCATCCTTTAGCCAGAACTTTGGCCATGTATAATGCTAATTAGATTGTCTATTTGGGCTGTTAGCCGAAAGCTTGTCAACATCCTGTCGCAGCAGAAATCCTCAAAGTGACATAGCCTAAAAGCCACTTTTTTGGCCGTGCACCAAACAAACATTGCTGGCCGCAGAGCATCTGGCAAACAAAAATAAAGAAGAGTGAACGTTCAAGAAAGAAACGTCAGATGCAATCAGACGAATGCGAACATTCTCTTGGCGTTGCTAACGGCTAGTTTTATTTAACAGTTTGCCGTTCTCTAATAGCTTTCCAAAACCTATCAATAATTTAAAAAACAAAAACATAATAGATGGATTTGCCTTTGGGTCACAACTGTAAATAATTTCAGGGTAAATACAGAAGCATTACCCATGCATGTATTCATAAAATCCAGAAACGAATGCTAATCAAGTGGTCTCAATTGGAAAAAAAACGTATGCGATTTCTTCGACAAAGGTTTATTCACAGCCACTTATGGTCAATCCTCAAAGGAAATGAGATCTGGTACATCAGTCCTGCCTCTGGGCTCCACTGATGATTAAACACAAAAAAACCAACAACAATTCTACGGTGAATAGGTTTCAGTTAACAAAAACAAGTCCAGAAGTGTTAGTTTAGTTTAATTTTATTACTTATTATTTCGCAACGAAAATTATCCATCTATGTTTTTATGACCTCATGCCCTCAAAATGTTTTTCCTTTAAACGTTATGCGATGTGACTATTGCAGATGCGTGCATTGTGATGTCGGTGCAAAAACAAGTGTATGCACAGATGATACAGACACCAACATTGTCTTTGTATTATTATTATTATTATTATTATTATTATTATTAATCATCATGCATGTGTCAATGCTGTTGCATAGGCAGAGATTCGCTCTTGGGCATAGGGGAGTACCTGCTGGTAAACATGGATAATGCATGCTTTGATATTAGCGAGAGAGTGCCGTTTTATTATTTTTTAAATAAGGCTAAAATATTTTGAATTTATTTAAAGCGTAAGTTACTTAGTCTACCCATTAAAATTTTCAGGGTTCCCACACCTTAGTTAACTTCAAATTCAATGACCTTTCAAGGACTTTCCAGGTCCAATACCCTCAAATTCAAGGCCTAATTGTGGGGACCCATTTCAAGTGAGAGCAAGGTTACATCGTGTTACCTTTTATGATACATTCCTTTCGAGGGAACTCACGCTGCGGTGACACTTTGGGGACGCTTCCAAGGGTAAGTGCGTCTGAATGTGTCTATCAAATTCAACCAATGGTGAGGCTTAACGACAAAGACAGGGTGACGTGGGAGCCAGAAAGTATATCGCTATCTTAAATATTGCTAAAGACGGCGTTACAGGGCTGCAGGAAGTATGGCAAGAGAGACACAGCGTCTCATTCCCTTCTCAGGGAACAACAGTTACATACGTAACCAGAGACGCTTTCAAGTGTCAAACACAACTATGCAAAAAAGCATTTTGGTATGAATCAACATTCGCATACAGAAGATATAAGCATTTAAAGTGAACAGTTTAGCACGTGTGCTTAAAAAGTCTAGAATTTTTATGATATTATCCTACACTACACAGGAAATAATATGTTTTTTTTCCAGAAAACTTATTGCATAAAATAGATTCAAGCACTTTCAATGACCTGTACAATCTATGTATGTATATTCTCAAAAACTTACCAGGGTCTTGATATTTTTCCCCCAGATTCACAAACTTTCAAGGATTTCAATTACCCGTGGGAACCCTGAATATTAATATTAGACAAATAACATGAATTCTCAAATTTTTATTTCATTCATGTATTTCATTCATACTAAATCACAATTGGTTCCGATCAGGGGGGGTCATACCCCCCTTTCCACCCCAAACTCTTTCGATGTACTGTTCTACTTTGACTGAAAAGCAGGCCCATTTAAAATTGGCCTAAAACTAAAAAGTTGGTACTTCAAATTAGCTGTAAAGTTTAATTTTAGTATCTTTGACATCCTAATATTAGTCATTCACCACTCTGCACTCTCTACATCCATTATCACAATCGACCATTAAAGAAACTTGTCAACCATAACCGAAGAGTCCATGCAAATCACAGGGTGACAGCCACAGTCTCTGATGGAGATTTAAGATGCCTTTATCACGTGGTATATTTTGGTATAAGTGTTGGGGCGGCGGTTATTTAAGCCAAAAAGTGCATGTATGTGTGTAAGGGGTGGTTATCATTTTCTTTCTCCTCATCTCCTCTGTCACGCCTGGCCACTCTCCATTCCATTTCCCCGATGGCTCATCCATCGCCCCCTCCGGTGAGTGGCGAGGAGAGCCCGGGGTGATTAACGCAAGAAAGATGGCAGGACTGGCAGCGTAAATCCAGAGAGGTTTCAGGTGGAACACCGGCGCTTGTCTCCATATGAGGGATGGAGGATCGCCTGGGCCAAACTCTTCCTGTGGAAGTGTCTGTTCTCTTTCCACTTGCTTCTTGTAGCATTCAACAAATATAAGGCCGGTGGGCACATATTTTTTAAATTGACTAGTCTTGTGTTGTCCGAAAATAATGTAAACTAGCTGGTCTTAAAGGGACAGCTCTCCAAAAATGCCATTTCATTACTTTTCCTACAGAATAAAAGTGAATGGGAAGTGAGATTGTCAAGCTGCACCAAAATTCATTATAGTTTTAGTCATGACTCATGGCAGAAACAAACTCATATTGGCCTAAGACGACAACATGAGGGATGGTAAATGAAACAGACCTGCGAATTTTGCATAGTGACAGCAGGTGATGTGATATCTGACAATAACTGTCTAGAAAGTATGCAGTTAAAGGCAGTGAATTTGACAGCTGTAGCAGTGGTGCTTTAAAAAGGATGAATTTAGAGATACAACGAGAGGCCGTAAGCATGTTGACAGCCTCACGCCGCATCTATACTGCAAGCGTGACAGGATCACGTGCTTGTAATATAGAACTCTGCTGCAACAGAACATGGGGCTCACGTCCGCTGTATAGTAGACACAGTATGCAAGTATGCAGTTAGACTGTATAGAGAGAGCGAGAGAGAAGGAGAGGGAAAATGGAATGCATGAAGAACTACAGAGAATCCAAACGTTCCCAGGGGCTCGAGAGCAGAATCCCATCTGTCGGACATCTGGTTGTGGGAGTGAAAGACCTTCAGCATGCTGGTCATGAAATCTTGCATTTGGAGGAAGAAACAGCTCAGGACACGCAAACATACATGCACGCTCATTCGCCAAGGCTGATCCCAGAACAGAGAAGAGCATAGTCACAATAGGCAAAAGAAAGCCAATCCAGTCATTGCCAAGTCATCTGCACTAGTCATTTACACTCATACAGTGCATTCGAAGCATACATTTTTATCAGTATGCATGGGATACAAACCCACAACCTATGCGCTGCTAATGCAATGCTCTATCAGTTGAGCTATAGAAACACAGGGTAGAGTGAAATATCAAAGACAAAACACAGCCACAGCTGTCAAACAGCAATTAAATTAATTTTTTAATTTGGGGTTTGATTTCATCCCTGTATACTGAGCTGCCGTGCAGACAGTGCTTGATCTAAAGCAAGAAAAAAGGGTAAAATGGTTTTCAAAGTTGGACGATGATCCGCTAGTTTAGTCTGACAACATGCACCACTTCCGAGTCCAACCGATCTCAAATATCAACTAAATAACGGCATATAAAAATATGCTAATATACTGTACAGTCGTAGCATAATGCAAAACTACCAACAAAACCCAATCCAAACTTTTACCTCCACAACAAAATCCAAGATGACCAGACATGGACGCATGGACAAAGTTTTTTACAAGTTATTAATTTATTGCTGTCAGAGATTCTGTGATCAAGACTGCAGTTTGAGTTTATACAATTTTCGCTTTAACGTGTGATATGAATAAATATTGCTCATACAGTAAATGGCTGTTTAAATAATATCCTGCATTGAAATGAGTGGAGGCCATATACCTTACAAGTGCAGGGCTCTACACTAACTTTTTGCACTGGTTGCACTGGTGCGCCTAACCTTTTTTCCTTAGGTGCACCAGCACAAAAGTTAGGTGCACCTACATTTTTGACCACATCGCATTTATAGTTCACCCAAAAATGAAAATCCTGTCATAATTTACTCACTCTCCTGTTGTTACAAACCTGTATAAACGTCTTTGCTCTGGTGAACATAACTGAAGATATTTTGAAGAATGTTTATAACAAAACTATTCATGAGTCCCATTTACTTCCATAGTATTATTTTTTCCTACTATGGAAGTGAATGGGGCTCATGCTTGGTTTGGTTACACACATTCCACAAAATATCTTGCTTCGTGTTCATCCGAACAACGAAATTTATAGAGGTTTGTAAAAAAATGAGGGAGAGTTAATGATGACAGAATTTTCATTTTTCGCACCATTTTTGGGTGACCTATCCCTTTAAGAAACACACTGTAGATGTCCATTAGCTGTGCAGATTATAGAAAATATGCTAATACAGTAGTAAAACATTTTGTGAATATTATTTTAATGTGGGCTGGAATCAATGTGAATTTGGCTAGCTTTTCTTACGAATAGTTAAATTAGCAATGTGAAAAAAACTTTAGAGAATCAAGGCAATTGCTTATTATCCTCAATTGAAAAGATATAAGCCTCATATGAAAGCAATTAGAACTGATAACTCAAGTGTAAGTTAACAAAACATAAGTTTCTAATGTTTTACAACATGTTCATTACACTACTGTGAAATCTTTAGCCTCTATTATGACCAGAATCAATTTGTAAATATGCAACCGAAATGATATTATATTATAAGAGCTTACACGGTTTAATACATCGTATTAAATCACAAAAGTCTTTCTAAGAATTAAGTCCCTCAGCAATATCTTACCATATCTTATTTCTTTACAATTTTATTTATAACTTAAACACAAAACACAAAACTTACACAGGCTATCACTAGAAAAGAGCAAAAGTTTGTCTGATAATAAAAGACGGCAATAGCACAGGATTGGTGAGGGAGGATTTAAGGCAAGATAAAATTTCAATAAAAATCAAATGTGGATTCACACTTTGAATATATTCAAATACTGCGGTCCTTCTATTTGGTATCAGGTTAGCAGAAATAAACTGAAGATCGGTAAGCCATAATGTTATCATGTCCATTGATTTACTTAAAGTAAACTGATAGATACACAGCACTGCAATCTTAATATCCGCATCTTTGGCAGCAATAGAAGCATGCATAAACAATATGAGCATGCATAATACTAAACCTACTGTAGTATTAAAAGTAAACAAAACATTAGCCTCCTCATTTAAAACGGAACGTGTTTTCAACAGTATTAACAAAAATGTAACAAGTAGATTACATACAAAGTCAATTGAAAGATGCAAGACGAGGCAAGACGAGGCAAGACGAGGCAAGACGAGGCAAGACGAGGCAAGACGAGGTAAGACGAGGCAAGACGAGGCAAGACAACGCAAACTTGCAAATCAGGCAGAGCGATTGCCCACGAAAACATACAATATTTGCCTCAAACGCATCTTCGTGCAAGTAGTAATACTATTACTAATACTAGTATTTAACTCAAGAGAAAAAAAAAAAAAAAAAAAAAAAAATCGCAAGACACAAAGTGAAATCCAGTGAGTAATCTAAAGTGAGGAGCAGGATAACTGCGTTTGGTGTGTACACATCATAAAGGGCGATTCACATTTTATGTCTTTTGCGCACGCAAATACGTTATTTTGAATGTAGACGTGCTGCAAGCACGCTCAAAAAGAGAGCGACACATTCTTTTTTTTCCAGGCACGTAGGCACTGCAGGCAGTTAAAAACACTTAAACTTTTCAGAACGCTGCGTCGGAAAAGAAGGAGAAAGTTTTCTGCGTGGTTTTTGAAATTGAAATGTGAACTGCCCCTTAGGCTGCAGTCACATTAGACTTTCAGCATGCAAAATTGTTACGCAGACCCTTGCAGCAATCAGATATGACGTGATGAATTATGTAATAGTGTTTTTTTATTTATTGACAAATTATGGTTCTGGCACAGATATGGTTGCTGTTATTATTGGTGTACAAAATAGGATTGTGTGTTGCTGCTATTTTCACTTTTTCCTCCACTTGATAAGGTCACATGGTGATGTATTGATCATCTATTGGTCACGCGCATTTATGCAATACAAATTCACAGGTAAAAGTTCCCCAAATTTGAACTTTGGAATGCAGCGAAATGCAAAACTTTTGCATCTCCAGTCTGATGCATTCGCAAATGTATGAATGCAAGTAACTAGAAGGAAAAGCACAGTATGATTGCACCTTAATAGTTAAAGCAGTCAACAATTCGGCTACAAACAATGCAGGCCTGACTGTTGACAGTACAAATGTGAAAACTGCTAGAAAAAAAAAACATAAATCCAATGCCAATTTGAGAACGTGGGGAGAAAATCAGTAAGAAAGTATTGTACTTAAAACAGCTTCCCTCAGAAGCAAGACAAATTGGGCACCGTGGTGGTGCAGTCCGTAGAGTACGTCTCGCCCGCTCTCTTGGCGAAAAGGGCCTGCATCCTCCCAAGCATTAAACTGGAAAAACCAACTACACTGCACAAAATTTAATGAGAAGCCTTACAAGTCTGACCTAACACTGGCTCACCGATACAACATTCCCTGGTATGTGGTTATTTTTCCTTCCCTTCTTTCTCTTTGCCGCGGAAGCAGAGGAAATATCAGGGGGCTGTAACCCTCACAGTAGAGACCCTAATGCAACACTAATGCATTGTGTCTGTGAAAATGGCTGTTATGAATACTTCTCATGGCATTACCTAATTTATATGGCCTCTGAGAGACCGGACCCGAACGCACTCACAAACAAATTATTTGGTGCCGCAATTTCCCGGGCTGATGTGATATATAGAGGGTGTCTAATAGTAACCCTCACTCCATTTTGCAGCTTTTCTGGTTAGTTTTCTCTCATTTTTGTAAAGGGGATTGTGGTACAAATTGCTTTGGGAAAATGAGTTGTACCGAAGGGAATGAACTGGCCACCATCCCCTGACTGACAAACACCTATCACCAAATACCACTCACCCAAAAAACAAAATCATTATGTGACAGAGCTGACCATCGTGACTACCTGATCCAAATTAAAGCTTATTCCTCTGTCAAAAGTAGGCTTAACCATGGCATTTTTTTAAATTGTACCTTTCATAGTCCTCCTCAACTGGCTGCATAGGATGATGGGTAATAGCCTGCTGTGATTTCAGCACTGCAAAACGGGAAAACAGCTTTCTTGAAGCTAAAATGACAAATAAGAGACTCTACGGTATTGTTGACAGGTGAAGGCCATTAAGCGTGCCATTCAGGACAAGACCCATGACAGCCAGCCCATCAAGAGCTATACGAGGAGATATGTACACTGATCCAGAGCAGCTTACCCAGCCTTAATCGCAGCCATTACTCCAAAAATGTAAACCCTGATCTCAGATTGCAAAATAAGGGTTCTCCTTGTGGGACGATCAAGATCAGGTATAGCAATGTATAACCTTTAATATATTATTAAGATTTATACTTTCGACAACGAAGCACATCAATGCTTCAGGTTCTTTTGTAAATATTTGATCAAGGTACAAAATCATTCCCAGTCCGAAGACTGCAAATCATCGCCTTTGTTTTAGAACCGCCAGGTGCAGAAGTGAGGAAAAACAAAGTCTTATTTAAGAAGTATTGCGTGGGCTTGTGATACGATGATGGATGAAGTGTAGGACTTTGATTGATCGGCTCGATAAACCGCAGAATTAATGCAGCACATAAGCTACACTAAACGTATTTAACCATGGTCTGCATTGCGTGAAGTCAACCTGCATGTATTATTTCACGCCGAGTTAACAAGCCGTTACGCCGAACACTCTCTCTAGTGGCCAAGAAGAGAATTACTGCTATCGTACTACATCTGTCCACAATAGATTTTGAAACACCCACTGCGGCTCATCTGATTGTAATTAATTTCTGAGAGACGAAGCCATCCATCACTTGTTTACGTTTAATAGTTAACATTAATGCCATAAACAGCCTGTAATAAAGAGGTAAACAATTTCTTTCATTTTTGATCCGTGTCGGATCTTTCCCAAGACCGTGCGTGCTACATCAAGCCTTGGGATTGTGGGTAAGAGGATGAAAACCTGGCATTTAAATTGGAAAGGCCCGGCAGCCGTTATAAGTTATTAATGGAGAGACTTTTGCGTTGGTTACTTTATACTTTGCTAATTATGACCTTAGAGAGGGGTACGGGGCAAGCAGGAGAACGAGGCACTGGAGGGGGCCGGGTTATGTAGAAGGAGAATTAGCGCTTAAGTCTCCCAACGGCTCAAAGGTTTCTTTCGTCTCCTGGCAAACTGTTCCGAGCACCGTTACTGTGCCAAATGAAAATCTTTTGAGAACCTTCCGTCTGGGAGAAAGAGAGATAGTTAGAAAGAGAGAGCAATAAAAGAGTGGCAAAAGCAAATATTAAGAAAATCTCAAGAAAGCAGAGCCAAAACAAACAGCACTTTAGTCCTCTGCCTACAGCCACTACCAACTTGCAAGTAGGTAAGTTATCACAGTTTTACAGTTAATACATATCAGACTAATATTGGTTTTAAAAAAAAGAATAGCAAAAAAAACTGTTTAAATCCTAATGCAGAAAAACTCCCAACTGCAGAAGAGCCTTTATATAAATAGTCATTTCTATAAGCATGAATAGCAATGGTATAAGGAGGTTGGCGATATATAGATCAAGTATATGTTTTTTTCCCTATAGCAATCCTATATTTGATTATACACCATTTAATAACACCCAAAAATGAAAATTCTGTCTTCATTTACTTATCCTCATGTTGTTCTAAACCTGTATGAGTTTCTCTGATGAACACAAAATATATTTTGATAAATGATGGTAAGCACACATCTGATTGTAACCATTGACTTCCATAGTAGGAAAAATAAATATTACGGAAGCATTTTGAAAAATAATAAAGAAGATATTTTGATAAATAATGGTATACACACAGTTGACGATACCCATTGAATTCCTTTGTATTTGTTTTTCCTACTATGGAAGTCAATGGTAACAATCAGCTGCGTGCTTACCATCATTTATCAAAAAATCTTCTTGTGTGTTCATAAGAAAAAAAAGAAGTTTAGAAAAACATGAGAATGAGAAAATTATGGCCTATTCCTTTAAATTACAATTTTACACTTATATCTGTGCATTCACCCAACGCAACTATGCAAGCAAGCATTACATTTGATAATTTTTGTGTTGTCCCTGAGAATCCAACCTACAATCCTGGCATCGCTTGTGGCACTTTCACAAACTGATTCATTTTCATGAAGGATTCATTAAGCATTTATATCTATTTTGACGACAGAATTCAACAGCATGCTTCATAAATGTCCACTTCATTTAGCGATTGGCACACACTGAGAAATCTGGTTGCCAGTGGAGATGAGCAAAGAATGAAGCAGCACACACACACACATCCCACTTCAACAAGATTATTCAGGAAAACCGGGAATGTGTTAGCACTTCCGAGCACCTACACGGCTCGAAATTCATTCACAAAACAAAAACGACGCAGAGAGACAGTGTGAGGTAACGTAAAGAACAGCTGTTTAGTTGAATCGTGTCTGTTCGGCAAACTGACAGCAAAATCAGACGGAGGAAGCAATTAAAGCAGAATTCTCACGCAATACACTGCCAGTGTAATACTGCATTGCAAGTCAGCATTTTGGAAAGCAAAAGGGTCAAGCAGGACTGAACATTTCCACACCTGCTTTACAAAACCAAACCAGCACCAACTATATGAGAAAACTGAAATGTAGCCTAGCAGTTTGTGCACTTGCTTCGACACTGTGCTCATGTGGGCGATGAGAGCTTGAGTTCATCATTTACTTTTACCTCTGCTATCCATAACATTGAAAAAAAAGAATATAAAAATAAAGTTAAAATACGTAATTATAGATTTGACATTAAAGATAATCATCTCTTGCATATTTCAGTACTTTACATACAGCATACACTGGGAATATGACCCTGATGCAGCATCCCGCACGGTTAACCATCCCGGCAGTCCTATCTTTTAATCAATCTATTAGTGGAGCCAGGCAACGATGACAGCCTGTGTGACTGATAAAGTGACCTGGCAAACATTAAGGCAGCTTTGGTCACCCAGCCGGACAGATAACAGCTCGAGCGGAGAGAGATGATGATGATGATGATGATAATTTTGTTACAGGGTACGCCAGTGCATCCGATCCAACCCAAATGTCAGCTGCGGCTATCTCACCCCCGAGACTAACCCCACATCCTAAGTGCTCCTCGTTTTCGAACGGACGTTTTGCAAATTATCCTTTTCTATTAGACAGAGAAATGACTCCTTGCCACATAAAATGGAATCAAAAAGCCAAGAGATATGAGGCCTTTTAGGAGATTTGCATGGCCATTGTGCTATTCGGTGCATGGCACGCTATTTGTCATGCGACAGAAATAACCACCTAGAAATCCTCTCTTTATCGTTTGCCTTTGAATTGCGTTATATTTAGCAGGTCAGTAAAACAACAAGCGACTAAAACGATGTTCTGCTTAGATTTAAAAAGAATAGTGTAAAAAAAAATTTGCAAAGACGATCATTATTCATTATGCTTTAAGCGTTCAGCTTATTTCCTATACTTTGAGATAATTTATTTCTCATTTGTCCTGTAGAGAGATGAGCGTTGCCCGGGGCAAACAGACACCCCGCAGAGAGATTCTGTCCTCCCTCTCGTCAGCTTCTTCTCCTGCACCGTCAGCAAACTGGCCATTATTGGAGACTCAAGTGTGCAGACACTTGTTTCCCACTGGCATGACAGAAATAAATAAAGTTGCACTGTTCTTCTTTTTCCAGCGCTTTGCTATATGTCACTGTTGCCCGGGAAGCGAATGCAGTGTCTGCTTGTCTTTCTGTTAAAAACAGGTCCATCAGACACAGATAAGTGAGCAAATGTCACTGAGCTAAAAAGCCTGTTTCTGTCTGAAAGCTAAGAGAGCAGGGAGGATGACAGAAAGCGAGCGTGTTAAACTTCTCCTTTGTTCTATATGATAACTTCATTTCTCTACCACCTCCTTCAAGTCATCAAGACATGAAAACGTGCATCTTTCTCTTTCTCACAAAAACATGTACTGACACAGACCCAGAGACAGAAAAAGAGAGAGGCAAACAGACACAAAAGACTGTCAATAATGTCCAGAACCTTCAGTCAGGCATTTGCCCTTTGGTGGCAATGTGTTATTCATAGAGCATTCATCACATCCCTGATGAAATCTCTTGCCTGTTTGGGATGCGGAAACGTGGACGTTTTTCGTGTCGAGCTCAAGTGCACACCCCCCATGTCCACGGAGCCTCTGAGCCCCCTGCTCTTGCTGTTTCGGATCACAAAGAATCTGAGATGAAAACTAGTGGCAATTCAAACAGAAAACCCAGAGTACATTTTGACTGGTATCTGATGTGCAATACGCTATGCGCACTGAGAAACCATAAAAGCTTTGGCAGTAGGCTACAAGATGTTAATATTAGTTAATCCTGTGACAGCGATTGACTTTCGACAAAAACTAATTTTCTGGGAAATACGCTGGCTGTTTGATTACACAAAACCCATCAAGAGTTTCAGAAGTAGGTCAGCGTAGAAAAAAATCATTTTGAGATGTATCATCTGTTTAGGTACAAAAAATAAAAACCAAACAAATGGAATGATGAAAGATAAGGATAATATCTGGCATTTCATGAGATTTCCAAACATACAAAGCTTTGAACTTACGGTAATATAAATCTCATATGCAATCACAAAGCTTGTTTTCTTTTATTCAGTGAGACTCTTCATGAATAAAGCTTTGGTACAGTATAGCATTTCATGTCTTTTATCAACCACTTAAGTCACTTTAGAAATAAGAGTTTCTATCTGTGTGTAGACATTTTGTTAAAAACCCAAATAAACACCAAAAACCTTTTTTCTGCACCTGGTCATTTTCTATAATGTCTGATATGATGAATCATACACACAATTTTTATATGATGTCATAATATAAATGATTTCATCTTAGATTCTGACTTCTTTGGTTGCTGTATGACATCAAAACAAAAATAAAGAGCTTGAAAGCTTATTGTGGTCAAGGTCATTTAAAACAAAACACTGCCAAATATACAGTACATACCATATCGCTTTTTTAAACCCGGACAAGCCCCCAAAAATCTAATTGTCATGGTTTTCAAAGAAACACCGATGGCGTGCTCATCGGGGCTATTCATATTCAAAGCATCATCTCAACTTGACTCCACACCACGCTTAAATTGGCAATAAATATAACATTATCATTCCCTTTTCCTTAAACAGACCCCAAGAACGACTCTGCTGCCTTGTGGTGATGAGAAACATGTGCATAAATAACAAACGTACGCATGTGTATGGTAATAACTGTCATTCTTTGCTTGTTAAATCACGTTAAAAAAAGTCCTTAAATTAAAATTCCTTCAATTATGAAAAGATGTCGACTAAATCTGCTTAATTCCAAAGGGTTGTTATAATACACGTACGTGATAATGGCTGATGTCTTATAGCCTCATAAGCGATTGTTATTTACTGTTCATAAATAACGGGACTCTGTCACGCGCTTATAAAAAACAGTCGCGGGTCATTTGATGAAAATTGCAACATTGTAATCATCACACCGATAGACGTCATAATGCGTGCTACAATTTTGCAAGACTTCACCGCGCGATCGATGTAAGAGCTCCCAAATACAATGACTTACAAACGAAAAACACATGGAATAAATCCCAAAGCGTGGCTTGTTTAAAGAAATCCTTGCTTTCTTATGACACGCGCTGTTTTAACTATCAGCAAGGTTAATATTTGTACAATGTGCACGCAACGTGGTATGTAACATTCTCTAGTTTCCCACCTCAAAATTCAACTTACCGGGATGAGCGTGCGCCCACCGAAGCACGAGCGACAAAACCAGAGGCGGCATCCACCACCAGCAGCAGCCGCGCGGTCGCACTAACCTCCGCATGTCACACTGTATACATGGAGAGCTGCAAATAAGGCAACTGTTGACAGAGTTATCCTCCCGAAACTCCCGCAAACAAGCGACGCAAAAGCGCCTGATGGATTCACGCGCGCAAAGAAGTTCTCGCGTGCGAAAAATCGACCGCCTCCGTTAGCGAGTTCTTCAGATAGATTTTTCTTGTGAAGTTCGACCAAAGCAAACAGTTTTTCTTGTCTCTCTCTCTCTTTCTTTTAAATGGTCGGGCTTGTAGTCCGGAGGAAACGCATTACAGTGTAGCTGTGGATGGTTGGTATGCGGTGAAAGAGAGAGAGGTCTCAGGGAAGCGGTAGTCCACGCATCAGGCTGAAAACACAGAGACGAGAGTTAAAGCGGCACTGGAAGCTTTCCATTCCGCCATCCAGGAAGTAGCGCATGAGCTCAAGTCTGGCAGAGACTTTAAAACAGGCTTGAGAGAGGGAGAAGGAAGAAAGAGAGAGAGAGAGAGAGAGAGGGAGAGAGATCGTGAGAGAGGAGCGCTCCGCCGGATCCTAGCGCCGAGCGCGTGGCAGAGCTGCTGCTGCTGTCAGATGCGCGCGCTTCTTTCTCTCTTCATATTCTGACATTATCAGTTATACAGTTATTTAATGCAACTTCTATATCTGAAACTAAACTATCAAGGGGATGTTATTCTTGGTTTTTGTTCCTCAAACTAACGGGACATTTTAATTCATCCTTTTTTGATTGGATTAAAGATAAAAAAACATGGTTGAGACTTTGTTCTTTATTCTGTTGCATATAATTGTTTCCATTTATTATTCTTTTTAGCTAACAGCATAGCTATATGTTTTAAGGCTTTGAAAAGTTAAATTAATAAGTATGAACTAAAGAAAATATGGATGTGGGGTGGCAGTGTAGGTGTGTTTCTTTTCTAGACATTCTAGAAGTTATCCAACTACAGCTGAGTAAACTTTGGTTTTAACGCAAATTATTTTTTGGAACATATTTATTTTGCTATGGGAACCATTCAGACATTCTAAGTGCATTACGCAAATTAAAATGACAAAAAAGTCCCTAGACATTATATTAGATGCTATAGTTTGTGGATGGGAAGAACAACATCTTGCTGTCAGTCCCCGCTTAATGGAAATGGCCTTGAACTGTGTTCTCAGGGCCAGACAGGTTTAAATACAGTATTTGGGAGCTAGTTGTCATGTTTTTGTTAGTTAGTAACACGTCTTTGTTTTTTAATGTACATTGTTTATGCTTTTAAATAAAGTGTTTGAATACACCCTACAACTAGCCCAGTTGTCGCCATATTCTAATTTTCCTGTATTTAAAACACATTTGAAGACTCAGTTTTATTTATTTCACCATTATTTATTAGTTTTCACTAGTCGTATTTTTCTAAACTAAAACAGAAATGATATGTAAAGATTAGATATATCATCCCTTTGTATATCTATTATCCTTATCCCTGCTTCCTTTTCTACACTGTAAAAAATTATTTGCTGCCTTAAAATTCTTTTGTTAAATCAACTAAGATTTACAAGTCATGTCAACAGAGATGAGTTAGCACAACTTGAGAAAAGTCTACTTAATTTTATAAGTTATAACAACTCACATGTAGTTATAACAACTCATTTCTAGTCAAGATAAA
This sequence comes from Paramisgurnus dabryanus, assembly GCF_030506205.2. Classification (NCBI taxonomy): domain Eukaryota; kingdom Metazoa; phylum Chordata; class Actinopteri; order Cypriniformes; family Cobitidae; genus Paramisgurnus; species Paramisgurnus dabryanus. The sequence continues at coordinate 26,240,844 of NC_133350.1, read as the reverse complement.
TACAAGTAAGTTGAAATGACTTGTAAATCCGAGTTGATTCAACTAAAATTTTTAAGGCAGAAAAGTATTTTATACAGTGTACGTGTTGGTCAACATTAAAAGTGCTGCTCTTGAGCCGAATGTGCAGTTTTCATTTACATGTATTTGATTAGCCCATGTTTTTATCCAAAGTGATTAACAAATGAGAGAGCTATTTGAATTGCATTTTAAATGTCAAATAACTATTTATTGTCACGTCATCAACAGCAAATGTGCAACTATGAGTAAAAGTCTTGTGCATTTACCAGACAAAAATAGAGTTTTAATTGGTATACAAATAAATTACTATATTTATATTGTCTAAATAAATTGTGGTTTGTTAAAAACACAATTTATTTATTCATAAAACAAAATACTAATATACCAAAACACGATTGCAGCATTATGGGTATATCTACAGTAAATATACTAAAACTGAAGTGTGCCGACAAGACTAAATGTTCTTACAGATGGTGTGTGTGTGTGTGTGTGTGTGTGTGTTTTTAAAGTCATTAAATCTCATTGGGTTTTTTTGTGTGTGTGTCTAATTGATGATCACGATTCAAGGTTAAAAATGCTGAAGAGTGAATGAAGTTTGTTGAAGATTTAGTGCAGGATTTCAGTGAATCATGACTTGCAAGAAATATCAGTGTCTTACACATTTTTTTTTAAATACTATTTTTGGAGCTGACATGCCCTGTATTAGTCACTTTTATTGTTTTATTGTATTGAAAACAGCAGAGTCATTATTTCTTCTCTAACATCTCCTATAGTGCATTATTTCTACCAGGTATGAAATAAAATATGGTTAAGTAAATAAAGATAAAAATTTACATTTTTCTTTCTTTTCTGAATGTTTCCTTTAAATAGAATACAAACAAATAATAAAAAATGGAATTTTATACAAGCAGTGGATTATATTTTAAGAATTATGTTTTATATCTAAACCATTTCATGTAGTTCATAACACAATAATTTAATAAAACAAAACAAAACATTGAATAAATTGGATAAACAAATGAAAAACAATTGAATAAAACAAAGACTAATTGAACATTTTACGCAGTAAAAAGTCAAATCCTCAAAAAACCTATTAACATGAGCACATTAATCTTCCCTCTTTTATTACATTTTAAAGTTATTTCCTAAGGAGTTTTCCTGAAAATTCCCTGCAGAGGCTTTTAACGCACTGCTGTTTACATAAATGCTCAATTTGCTTGACTTACTGTATGAAGAGAAAATGATGTGGGAGAAATAAAGACTGTCTCATAAACCAACCAGCTAAAATTAGTATAATCACTCTTTGGTGTCAGACAGACAATATTGTAGGTCTGATTTTTTCATTCAAGCTTTCATAAATAAACTAAAATAAATACATTTCCTCCTTGGCCATATCCTGGAAAGTTTTGAAGTATCTCAAAGTGCATTATGTAGCATTCTGACAGCGACCCAAAATGGTATTTTGTTTTTAAAGACTGTTTTGAATAATTATTTACTATTAAATTAAGGCCTTTCTTGCGAAGTCAGAAAATCATTACATTGATTTATTTTTAAACAAGAATGCTGCGTCAGCATTTGTTATTTTTATTGCTTGGCTTCCAGGAATCCATAAAAACTTTGACATATATTTGAGTTGCTCTCGGAGCCATTTCAATTAATATTTTAATGTAAGGAATACAATGGCAAGCTAATGGCTGCTTTTGGAAGACGAAGAAAGCATTACCAAAGAGAGTGCAGTTTTATGATAGGCTATCCTGAAATATCCAGATGTTGTTCCATTCATCCAACATCTGCATGAGAGTAAATCAATATCATCCTAATTGGTGGAGAATAAATAACAGATAAACTTAAAAAATTACATTCATGAATTAATCTTATGTGGCATAAAAAAAGACTAATTTGTTTGTTTTCCTAAAAACATATTACACAAAGCTATAAAAACCATCATAAAATTTGCAGCTGTCATTAAATCTTTAACTTTTTGTAGATTAGTACAAAATGCCATTGGTGGGTTTCAATAAGCGTTTGAGTAATAGACATGTAGTTTTAAAATGTTATTTAATGTAACTCTATTTTAGTTTGGTGTCATTTCTAATTGTGTATTAATACATTTCTATACAATAATCAATTGGTTCATTGCATATGGGTAACTAGGTGTCCAAGCAAGTTTGTCTGACACAGTAATAAATATAGCTTTCATTTATTTAAATATAGCATATCTAACCGTAAAGGTCACATTTTAAACCTAAATTATCATTTTCTTAGTCCATTTAATTATAATAAAATTACTTTGGTTGTATATTATTTTTATTATAATTTACTTACGTTTGCTACGATTCCATTTTGTAAATTTAACAACATTTGAAGCAAAACATGAATCATTTTATCTACTGTATCTGAACGAAAAAGTCAGCAGCAACAGCTTATGGGATATGTAGTTTCTCTACTCATATGAAACCGCTCCAGCTGTAGCATGAAGAACTACATTTCCCATAATCCCGTGCGACGTCATCGTTTGCATCGTCTACGCGGAAGGTGAGTGTACATGTGTTCTGTGTTGATGCTATGGGTTGTCACTTTGGCGGTGTGATTTCTCTCTTCTAAAACGCAGCTGTATTTTAATAGCGTGTTGATTTTGTAAACGGATAATAATGGTAGATGTTTTACCTCACGGATTTTGTCCGCGTGTTGAGTGGATGTAAACTCTTCATTTAGTAACAGCCGCAGTTTGTGGATCAGCGCATGTGACATGTCAGCTAACTTACTGTAATCTGATGTAAACATTACTATTCACTTCTAAGGGCAGACCGCTACAAGGGACCACTCCGAAATATGCAGGGAGTCTCTTTTATGGGTTTAAAACACGTTTAAAAATGTTGTGCAAAGAGAATAAAGAAGAGAAGAGTGCTGTTTAACACTGTTTAAGAGGATATTGCTGTAAATAATATTCATTTACATAACATTGTTCGGTGATTAAATTTCACGATATTTCATAAAGAGTTCACATTTTTTGCTTAATTTTTATCAGGCTCTTTTGTTTAGTTTCATTAATTTAAATGGTAATGAAAAGAGTATTAGTCAAGAATTGAAATGTCTTATTTTCACAAATGTTTGCATCTGAGCTCACACAGTCAATATCAGAATAATTAATAAAAGGACTTTGTAAACTGTGCTTAACCCCCGGTTAAATTTATTCCCCCTTTTAACTCTAGGTTAAGGATTGTTTCACAATTGTAATTTAGAAACTGGGTCATTCCTGAAATTAAAATAGCAGACTTGAAGACCCCTAATCTTGGGTTTAGGAATGCGCAGTGTGAAACAGATTATGAATCCCAGGGCATCACCCCCCACCCCCATATTTTTCCTCGGCCCCCCCCCCCAAAAAAAATGTCCAGTCAACCATAAAAAAAAAACTGAGGGTCTCTATAAAGTGCACATATTTCATTGCTAAAAAAACAATGTTATTTTGTGAATTTGTTATAATACAAGGTGTTTGTGTGGCTTATTGTATAAATTTTTTTTCCACATACCGTACATTTTTGTAGCTCCAGATTTCGCTCTCTTCCTGAAACGCACAGATCTGAAAAGCTCTGTGTCCCTGATTGGCCAGCTAATCTGTACATTGTGATTGGCCCGAATACCTCTGACATCAGCCGGAAATGTGACGCTCCTTACCATGTTTATTAGATTCGGTCACAATGCAATGCTTACAGGAGTTAACTTACAGGCTGTGAGTCCAAAGCGGGAGGAATTAAGATAATGTCGGTTTTACTACATCACCAAACTGTTGCCTACAATCCGTGTGTTCGTTGTAGTCCAAAAAAAAAAAAAAAAGATTTACGTTGGAAATGATAACTCACATCATCGTTTACTTTGGGGCTTGCATCTTTTGCATATCGTTAACATGTACTAATACAGGGGTTCTCAACCTTTTGCAACTTACGGCCCACCAATGACTGTTTAAAACAGTGGTCACCAATCCTGGTCCTGGAGGGCCGGTGTCTCTGCAGAGTTTAGCTCCAACCCTAATCAAACACACCTGAAGCACCTTAATTAGCTAAACTCTGCAGAGACACCGGCCCTCCAGGACCAGGATTGGTGACCACTGGAACCCCTTTCTAAACATGATACTATGAACACAGATTAACAGAAAAACAATGCATTGAGATGTGACATGTGTTTTGTGTCACTAAAGGTACACCTGGTGGTACCCCTGTAGATGAACGAGGAATGTCATTGCTTCCAATAGAAAAACCAAACCACACTGGTGTAAAAAACTTAGAACAGTTGCTAAGATTAAACCATACAATTGAGCATTGCAAAAATGTAACGTATAGAGGAGAGTTCTAAGTTAAGCCAATGTCAGCTGACTCCCTAGGGATCGAAAAAACTCCACATTTTATTGGGAAAAGAAAAGTCATTTGTAGAAAAAAACCTTGAGAGAGATACAACAGCAATTGCAAGTCTCCATCATCATTCAATATGTTTGTTGTAGATTTATATTAAAATTAGAATATGCAGTTTGGTTGTAGCATTGCTCGATAAACCGGTTAAATGACTGATAAATATATATATATATTATATATATATATATAAAATCAGAGATGGATAGAGTACCCAAAATCTGAACTCAAGTAAAATAACTTATACAAAAATTTACTCAAAATTTGAGTAGTTTTTTCATTGAACACTTTTTTTACTCTCTCTCAAATAGTTAGGTACTAGTTACTTCGGATCTGAAAGAGAAGCAGCTTAAAAACACTTGAATTTCGCACTACTTGAAGGGCTTTTTTGTTCTGCTTTTATACGTAAAACCTGGGTTAGAGGATAGCAGCCTATCTCAGTCCTGCAATGGGTACATTAATATCACTTATTTTGTCATTTGGGGGGAAAAAAATCTCAAAACACACACTGATGTTTTTCTGACAGTTAACGGTGTCTTTATTTTCACATCACAAACTTGTCAGAATCTGCCTTTAAACAAGCTAACAGTAAACAAAAAAAGTTTGTCATCATGTTTTCATGAATAGGTTATTTACTGCCCTTACTGAACATAAACATTATTGATAAAAATGCTCATTTTAGAAATTTATATGGAACTTATCAGTTTTTGCAAATCAACTCTACATTTAATATAAATGTAACAGTTAGCCTAATTGGTTGAGTTACAATTGTTTCAAATGGGGTTAGATTTAAACTGTGCAATATTAAGAGAGTTAAATGATGAGACAAACAAGCGCTATCAATAGACCCCTTCAAGGTTTGTAAACATTGAATGACTATCGGGTGTGTGCAGCATGGGGTCAAACTGTTCATATCATAGACTTTCTAGTTTATTCTAACAGGGCTGAAAAATGATGACTTACCTGAAATAAAGTGAACACCACAAGCGTATTTGAATTTTGCATTGTCCCAGTCTGCACGTTTAATTGCTTGCAGCCACATATGTTGTATTTTTTGTTTTTGAGATTCTGCAGGAATCCCGAAAAACTTAACGGCAGACCTGGTGCGATTTTCAAAGCCCACAACGCAAGTTTTTGACGATACCGAATAATACGCAACTCTATCTGCTGTAATGACTTTTCTGACCCTGACATGTGCAGTGGGAACCGCCTGTGACGTGAACTGTGAAGGGGTCTATTAAATGTGTATATTTACAATCATCACATTGAACTTAAAACCACACACACTAAAACTGCAAAACATCCCTCTTAAAGTCCAAGCAGGTTAAAATTTTAAATACGCAAAGTTGCCTGTGTGTATATACAAATTAAGAAAGTGATATCCAAAGTCCATAAAATGTAACTGGAAAGATAATGAGCTTGATATAGTCGTAGGTCCTACGGCGTAGCCGCGACGGCGTAGGTTCGTCCAAATACACAAACTCCTCAGACAAGCAACCATTTGCTTTAGCATAAGCTAACAATGTGATCTGGCTGCTTTCTTTTAAGGTGGCTCTATACATAGATATGTATAAAGGCAAGATGTCTCGCCCGCGCTGCTGGCCAATTGAGTGGAATCTTCGCATTTGGCGGCCATCTTACCACAGGGCGCTCGCTCACTCGTAGCATTGAGTTTTAATGGTGCAGGTACTTTTAGATGACCATAACTTGCTTAATTTTCTACCGATTTTCAAACGGTTTGATTTGTTATAAACGTCAAAGATGTACGTCAAAGAAACTACATACTTATACTAAAAAAATAAATAATGAAACATGTTAAAGCATCCATAAGTATAGCCACGTTAATAACATTTGTAAGAAACCAAACCGTTTGAAAATTGGTAGAAATTGAGCAAGTTATGGTCATTTAAAAGTACCTGCACCATTAAACTAAATGCTACAAGTGAGCGAGCTCCCCGTGGTAAGATGGCTGCCAGGTGATGACGTTAGAGACTCCGCCGTAACACATCTAGCCTTTAATACATATCTATGGCTCTTTCTATTTGCAGACCATGCATAATAAAAGACATACACACATAAAATAGCAAAAGGAATAAAATGGCTAAGAAAACATGTAAAACCTACAACGCAAATATACATAAAATCACAATATACTGTACACGATGAGCAGTAATACATGTTTCTTGAGTGACAGTGTCACAATAATATATAACAAATGTTTCTTTAAATATAAACTTTATTCTTTTATTTGTATAAGTGTAAACGTTCTTTAGGAAGGAATAAAATAAAACACAATCCCGTTTTTGTATGTATTTTCTACACTTTAGTGAGGTGACCGGATTTGTGTATAAATGCAAGACCTCATGCTGTTTAGTTTTAGTTTTGTGAGGAAAGGATATGTAAATGTGCAGATGTGCACGTTTGTTGTTTGCATTAAGGTTAACAGGATTTGTCAATGCTTGCACAAGAGCGCATATGACAAAAAAACACTCAAACAGTGTGTGAAATAGTATTAAAATAAGGTGAAAGTGCCTATTACCATTTGAAATTACCATTGAGTGTGTTCAAATTCTGACTGTGACACTTACCGCTACATGTTGTTTCAGGTTGAAGCTTGAATTCTTGTATGCTGGGATGTCAGTTAGTCTTGGTGCACACAGCATGCATCCATTTGAAACTGTTCTTTTTGACCTATTGGAGTGAAAACATAGAACAAACATACGCCTTCTCCATTTCGGCCAGCTACATTTATCTAACGTTACGCGCGCTAAAGGGTGATGCTTAGCCACCTCTCGCAACGCAGCCTCTCTAATGTCTCGCGAGACTTTCGAAGTAGCCATATAAACTTTTTTAAAATATATATATATATTCATTAATTATTACCATTTAACAGTAACGGAGTAACGCCACCGAATGTAGCTTAGTAAAAGTACAGATTTTTTTTTTTACTACAAATGCACTTGAGTTAAAGTAAAAGTACCCACCCTGAAATAATAGCGCTTTTCCATTGCATATTAATTTAACTTACCCCACGGTTTGGGTCGGGTCAGCTTACTTTTAGGGTATTCCACTGGATACAGTACGTTGTACCCGATATTTGTTTAGTACCACCTCAGTTGGTTCTTCTTCTTGTACTGTTTATTGGCGGTTGACAAGCCAACTTATGGTGTATTACCGCCACCAACTGGACTGGAGTATGGAGCATTATATAGAGAGGAGGACATTTATTAGAGAAAAAAAGAAAGAAAAAAAAAGAAAAAACAACCTTTTTAAATACACTTATTTAACTTAAACATTAAACCTTTGTCAATTGTTATATTCTACAGTCTAATCTTGTGCTTTTAAGGTACCTAATTAATTCCGTTTGCACTATGGATTTTCCTGTACAGTTGAGTAAATCTGAAAGGATTACATTGTTGTTTCCAAAGTTTCTCATTTTATTTAATAATTCTTCTCTCTCTCTATTATATTTCCCACTGCTGCTTCTTCTTCTATTGTCTTTTTAATGGCGGATGGCAAACCAACTTTTGGTGCATTTACCGCCACCAACTGGACTGGAGTGCGAAGCACTAGTAGGCAGACTCGTTGTATTTTACAATATATGTACCTTTTACATTTTTTACAACTTTAAGAGACTTCATTATAAGAGTAATTTCTATTAAGAAAACCATGTTTAAAGGAGGTGATAAAAAATTTTATGAATAAAGAATTTCCATACAAGATGAAGAAATTTATCCAATTGTATTATAATACATTTGGTGAGTAAAGCAATGAAAAACAACATAATTTGTACTTTATGTGAAGAGCGACTATTTATGCTGCATTTTTTTCCGAATTCCCCCCTCCATTTGTGGTTTAAGTGCACTCAAAAGTGCATACACATGGAGACGCGTTTCAAAAAGCAGGCATACGTAAAATATTACAACAGCATTTCCAGTACCTAAACAAGCAAAATTGCAGTATAATTCCTTTCGAAATATTTTATACAGAGTTATTTAATTCATGAAAATTGGGGGAATTTGGCATTAATTAAGTTCAGGCGTAGCTTTCACTCCGCAAGTTCATCGTAAGGTAAAATTTGGATTTTATAATGTTAGGTTGTATCCTCCGCTTCTCGTTGGATCCTAATCATACTGTCGGCGCTTATTTCTGCCTATACATTATTCCTTACATAAAGCATTGTTTCAATCCATCATTGATTTTTGGTAGAAATGTTGTTGTTTTTTAAACCTGTCCTACTTGTTCACTGTTTGTATGCAGAACCTATATGCAGAAGACATATTGTGAGAGAAATTTTCCAGCTAAAAGTTGCAGTAAATAAAAGTGTGCGACTGGGAGCAGAAGGTTGTGCAGGGTGTCCAGCTCCATTTTTCATTAGAGTAACTTGATTAAATGCATTTTAATTACCTCTATCTCAGCAGTGCGGTCGAGGGATGTCACATGGCTCCTTCTTTTAATGTCTGCCATCTGTCTAGAAGCCCTGAGAATATACAGAGAGAAATAAACCCAAAATGTGTCTCCCTCATCTCGTCCTCACATGGCCACGGATGGCCCTCGGCTGCTCCAAAGTGTCATCATAGGATTTCCTCTAGTCTCACAACCGTTTTTCTAGTATTGGGTTTTCGCACCAGAATTCGATCAAAACCTCATGACCCCCAGATGATGCCGTTAATACTTTGACATAGATGGAAATTTCCAGACCCTTTCTACGCTGTGGGATCCGGCGTACCCTTTTGTTCTTAGTTAATGGTAAAACTGGATCCCTTCGAGATAATTTTTGACTGCAGTCCGGGTCATGTCAATGCAAATGAGCTGATTAAATGAATAAAGTGGTGAGATTTGGTCTCGGTGCCCCTTGACCCCTTACGGTGGCGGTACGTGGAGATTTGCAGACAGATATGTATAATGCAGGAGTCTGGCATCAATTATGCACCATTCATTCATGGCACAGCAATACCTAATTGATTTGATTCTGTTTGCTTCATGTATAATTGAACAGGCACAGATCCTGTGTGTGGCTTTCTGGAAGTTCATGATGATTGGGCCATGTGTGATGGAGCTGCATCAGATCTTTTTGTCCATCATGACTGATTTGTATCTGTCAGACTGCCTGGTTTGATGATTTCTGGTCACTTTCAAATATCCACATTCAGATTAGGATTTGATCATTGTAAACTTTGGCCTGAAAAGTATAATTTTTGAACACCATGTAGCCATTAGCATACTGTACATCTCTGAAGTAAATATAAATTTCATTGCAGATGCCACATGATTTGATATTTTATTTTATCATGCAAACTGCATAAATTATTTGAATTAACTTCACTTTGTTGAGCTTTCTCATTTATTGTCACTTAACCAAATGCTTTTGAGGTCAATTTACTGGCTGTATAAAGTGAGTTCCTAACACATTTATTCAAATGTCCTAATCACATTAACTATTTAGTTATCTGATCCATATATTTAATAACTGCATTTAATTTGATACATTTAATAATGCATGCACTCGTAAGTATAGATTAGATGTCCAAATAGATTTTTTTGGTTTTCGGGACCACTGTGTTTTGTAATATTTGTTGTGGCTTTATATGAGCAAGTCAAATAGACGGTAACATGCAATTATTAGGGATCGAGAATGCAATATTGATACATCGCAGACCAGATTTGAACCTTAAAGGGGACATATCATAAAAATCTGACTTTTTCCATGTTTAAGTGCTATAAATGGGCCCCCAGTGCTTTTATCAACCTAGAAAATGTGCAAGCATTTAAAAAATAGGTCATTGAAATATGGCTCCCCTTATGATGTCAGAAGGGGATCTTATTATAATAACAACCGCCCCTTAGGGAACATACTATTCAAACCACCCCCGATCATGTTTGACCCCGAAAGCCTGGTTCGATTGACTAATGTGATCGCTCTGTACTGTGCCCGGGTGCGGTTTGCAGAGGTGGGCGCATGGTTCACCTGTTCCCAGGCGCAGAATGCGCAGTGTGATCGGAAATCGTGCCAGAGCGTGTTTCAATATGAGAGAAGCCAATTGCGCAACCACTCACCTTCATCTGGCTTCATAAAAACCTTCTGATGCGTGCAGCAGGGTTATGTGAATGTCTGAGCTGCACACGCGACAGATCAAGTAAGCGATATGAGAGGGCTGTGTGTCGTCATGCACCAAATGAAAACACAGACTTAACATTATGATGGTCTCCAGTGTTAAGAGAGTGCTTTACTTCCTGTTCTCTTCCAAAAAAATCACATCCTAATAATGAAAATGCACCCAGACTCGGTTCACATTCACGTGCGTGCTTCTGGGGGAGTGGAGAGGGGGGACAATCGCGCTTGGGGCTTGTAGAGCCAATGTAAGTGCATCCTTAATCTGCAATATTCAACCACGGCATTACATTAAGTGCAGAGATCAGCTCATTTGCACCCAAAAACTGCACAACTACAAAGTGGCAATTTTAACATGCTTTAATAAATGATCTATCTATATTGTATTTTGAGCTAGAGCTAGAACTCCAGATACCTACTCTGGGGAGAGCAAATATTTATTTAACATATTAAAAAGTTTTAGCTACAGTATCTGCACAAGTAATGCATTACCCTGACTCAACCCAGTATATAATAGAAACACGTATTCCTCAGGCGCGTGCCAAAACAGTTTAAGACACTCTTTAGTGTCTCTCTTGCCCCGACCCAGCCATGCAGCTTTGATTGGCGGCTCACACCTTCAGCCAAACTTCTTCCTCAGCGTTCCCCCAAGTCGTCCATATCTCAGCCATATTTATCCTTGATTTCAGCTGATGGGGGCTTCCATGACCTTTAAAGCTTAAAGTCTTGCTCTGCTTTTTTAGTCTGTTCTCTCTAGGTGGTAGATGGGGCACATCGAGGAGCGTAAAAGAGGACTGTTTATTATTGATGGGGCGTACGCACCCCTGAAGGTCCAACTTTGTCACTGAGTTCTTGCGGGTCAGGAGCTCTAGTCTGGATTAGAACGGCCACTGTGACAGAGTGGCTCGGGCCAGCGGACTCCTTCTCTGCACTGAGGTCAAAGGTCAGCCTTATGGAGCGGCATGACTCAACTATGATGGAATATCAAGTGCTTTCTTAAATATACATGAAGGCCCACACTTGGGGCTTATTTAAGCCTTTTAGTTTGAGAGAGAGAGAGAGAAAGCAGTTTTTGGGGGGGATGTAAAAGGCAAATGCAGGGAACTTTGTTGGAAATGAATTTTCCTATGCTTTTTTTATGAAGTATTGTGGTTTGATACTTGTTTTGGTAAGCATTGCTGTTACTTTAGCCCATACTTGGTAAAGGCATGCAATTAAAAATCAAAAAGTAAATATGACCTTGCATGATCATTAAACCACAACGGGCGTCTGACATCAGGTCACATACTATATGCATTTCACCAGATTCAGACAGAAGAATATATTCAAATCATTCTTAAATGGCACATATTATGCACATTTTTACAAGAGGTTATTTAAGTCTCAGGTGTGCCGAGAATGTGAAGTTTAAGCTGAAAATACAGCAAAGATCATTTGTTATAGCATGTCCAAATTGCCCCTATTTGGGTGGGGCCAAAAACATGTGGTGTGTGTACCTTTTAATGCTCCTCACTCTTTTAGTTAAAATAGATCTGATTCCTGTGAATATAGTCTCAGACAATAGTATCTCAATAGTGAGATTTGGTGGACAGCATACAACTCGCTGAGTGCAGAAACTAGGATAATGCAGGACTGTCCGTCAATGGCAGTGGGCAGGGTTTTATCAGTGTGACATCACATTAACAAGAGAATCGGCATGTCTAGTAAGACTGCTTGGGTTTAATGATGTTTAAAAAGGAGTGGGTTGTGTTCACACAAATGATTTTGCATAATAGGTGCCCTTTAAATCCTCAGATCATCCTAGCAAATGGATAACAAAGCATCTGTTAACCACCCACACCAACCTATTGAATAGGCAAACACCACTTAAATACTTTTAATTAAAATCCACTTGAATTCATTTGTTTCTGCTTTTCTGTGCCCGAGTTGTTAACTACAAACTAACAGCATGACTAACAGTTTATCAGCCCACATTTAATAACCCATACAATAATAAACTATACAAGAATATTAATATTCTGAAATAAATAGCCGTTTCTTCCTACCTGACAAATCATTTGTCTTTTTGCAAACAAGTTTCCTAAAGCAAAGGCTGGTTTTGAGAAATCCTGCTAGAGTTTTAATCCAATTTTCCTCAATAAAAGTTTTTGAAAACATATAAATGCACTTTAGTGTCCCTAAAGCTCAATGGTAGAGCATTGCAATAGCGATAGCAATAGTTGCGATAGCAACACAAAAGGTTGTAGGTTCGATCCTAGGGAAAACACATAAATTACCTTAGTATACGTCGCTTTGGATAAAAGCGTCTACCAAATGCATAAATGTAAAATTAATCAGATACTCATTTAAAGTTAACATGAAACTGAATCTGACAAGAATTCGTACATATTTTACTAGTAGGCTAATTCGTATAAATTCATACAAAGTTAATCGTACAAAAATGTTTGATTCTCATGAGAAAACAACAACAAAACCGAACCCCTAACACTGCCCATAACCGCAACATCACAGTGGGGTCAAGGCAAATCGTACAAAAACTTACGAATGTGGTCGTATGAATTCATACGAATTAGCCAACTCGTAAAATATGTGTGAATTCATATGAGAATAATGAGTGTTTCACAAAAAAATCAAGCCTGAGATTTACAATATAGAGGTTTAGAGATTAAGCAATATTGTTTTTAATTCAGATCAAACGGTGAATAAGGCTAAGAACATACTTGGACAAAAAAATCGGTTCAATCTGATTTTGACTTGAAATGTACTGTATTGTGGTTCTTGCTGTCTTTCAAAAGCTCATTATGTGTGCTGTTGTGATGCCAATCCCAGCATTAGGCCATATGGATGGCAGCGCCATTGGCAAAGGTACAAATACTACCAGCTCCATCTTTCCTGCAGTGTTCCTCTAGATCTCCTTTAATCCCACTAAATACAAAGAGCTTCCATCCTAAATCATGTCAACACACATTTGCGTTTTCTTCCAGTTCCTAAGTCAATGGATATGTGCTCCAGATACGAGAGAGAGAGAGAGAGAGAGAGAGAGAGAGAGAGAGAGAGAGAGAGAAGAGAGAGAGAGAGAGAGAGAGAGAGAGAGAGAGAGAGAGAGAGAGAGAGAGAGAGAGAGAGAGAGAGAGAGAGAGAGAGAGAGAGAGAGAGAGAGAGAGAGAGAGAGAGAATAGTAGATCTGATAGTCATGGTGAAATGGATTACAGGGTCTCGAGGGACTTGAAGACATGGGAAATATAAAGGTCCACAATCTTTGGTTTTCCTCTTGCCAGGGGACATTAAAGAATCAAACGTTTTTTTTATCCAGTCAGAAAGGCTGTATATTTTTATAAAGTGTATGGTTTTTATTTCCTATTGTGAAACATCATGTATTATTTGTTGAGCACAGAAACTTCCCACCCTCTTGCATTGCATTCTTTTTTGTGTCCTGGTGCCAATCATCTAAATATTTTATTGAAGTATTTCATTATTCTTTGTTACTTTAGTTAAATCCCATGGTAAGGGTCTTTTGTGCTGTTTGCTTATTCACTAAGTATGTATTCTTTGATATGGCCTTGCCTCGACAGCAAAGATGAGATTTTATATGAGATTCTGAGTCACGGTGGAGTTGTAGGGCAAAAGCGATTTTTTTAAAACTAGAAATAAGAACTAATATGTCACCACCATGAAAATAATTAAAGGGGACATTTCACAAGACTTTTTTAAGATGTAAAATAAATCTTTGGTGTCCCCAGAGTAGGTATGTAAAGTTCTAGCTAAATATGCCACATAGATAATTTATTATAGCATGTTAAAATTGCCACTATAGGTGTGAGCAAAAATGTGCCATTTTGGGTGTGTCCTTCAAGATGCAAATGAGCTGATCTCTGCACTAAATTGCAGTGCCGTGGTTGGATAGTGCAGATTAAGGGGCAGTATTATCCCCTTCTGACATCACAAGAGGAGCCAAATTTAATGACCTATTTTTTCACATGTTTGCAGAGAATGGTTTACCAAAACTAAGTTATTGGGTTGATCTTTTTCACGTTTTCTACGTTGATACAAGCACCAAAGACCCATCTATAGCACTTAAACGTGAAAAAGTCAGATTTTCATGATATGTCCCCTTTAAATCTCTTTTAAAGTCCTTTTAAGGAAGTTTTGTCACTTTGCCGCCAAATTTGCAATGCCTCCAGGTTAGTGGCAGAGCCAGGCGGGTGTCCAGGACCCCCCTAACATCTGACTGGCAACCCCGGGTGTCACCCGGAATTTAATGCGCTACTTTCACTTCCTGTTAATCGCTGTGATTATTTCGACGTGCGGCAGAGCAGCAAATTGTTAAAAACAAATATTAAGAGAAGCGCGCGTGCACACACAGCCAGAACTGAAACAAGTTTTTGTTCGCGCGTTTTTTGGCTTAAACGGACAAATGCTCATATGTCGAAATAGCCGTCTTCATGAGTAAACAATTGGTTACTGTATGTCAGGGGTATTCAACTACTCTTCTTCGGTGGACCGATTTTAAAATTGTAAATATGACAAGGGCCAAACATTTACCTACCCCTATTTTTACCGTTTATATATTTTTACTTTTACCATATAAAATTTTTTGTATTGTTTTTTGTTACTTTTGTCATAGTATATTAAAAAAAACATGTATTTTCAAAAAAGATGCACACTTCTTGTATCCAGTATGTTGCATTTTAATTATTAAAAACTAAATGTTTTTTTATATTTAAAAACAATTGCATTTTAACATGTAAGAGCCAAATGTTAATAGTTATGAACATTAACATTGCACAAAAAAGTACAAGTAAAGATCAACACATGTAGAGCTCTTAAACATATTTCGTTTTAACAGTTTATCTTTCATTAATTGTCTTCTCCTAATGACTAAAATTGGACTACATGTTTTCATTTTTAATATTTTATAGATGTGTAGGCTAAACAGCCATTCCATTGTACATTACATATAACTGTCGGAAGTCCGCCCCCTAGTGGCAGTCGTAATGAAATTTCAGTTTAATCGTAAATCTGTCAGGGGAGAGAAGCTCAATCCAGCGCAAGAATTTTTAATCTACGAATATATTTATAGTTTATCCAGTTAAACCAGTGATCAATCGTTATTATAGTATTCAAGTCTTACGGATAAAGTGAAACAAAAATTATTAATAATTTTTACATTGCACACAGTTTTCATAGACCCTATTACAGCTCACGTGATCAAATAGCCTGCGCGCGCATTTGGGCAACAGAAGTGGTGTTATTCCCCATTGGTTCTAACGTGGTAGCAACTCAGAAAGTTTATTAAAACGGTTTCTCAACATCAAAATGTCCCGTTGTTGCGTTTGGTTGCACTAATATAATATACTAATATACGTATATATGTATCTGGCAACTTTATTTTTGGCCATCTGCTAACGTCTTTTATCCACTCCACTATAGTACACGGATCTGGTAGCTGTGTTGAAAATGTTGATAAAGTCAATTTTTTTAAAATAACTTACTGTTTGTGTTGCTTCACTGTTGATTCTTACGATACTTCCGTTGCCTAAATGCGCGCGCATACGCTGCCACATCATCATTGTGTACAAACAGTAAAAGGGTCTATTAGAACACACTGAAATACATCACTTCCGGTCGGCGTGTCACATGTGGTTTACTCGCAAAAGTTTTTTATGCATCCAAAGATCGAATAATTACGCACCCGCAGATGGTTGGCACCCCACGCAGCCCCTTTCTGACTCCCTTTCCGTGTTTTTGGCCGTCATTTGTCTTATACAGTGGAAAGGTAAAAGTAACCACAATGAATTTAAACCTGACCGTTTCAATCGGAAGGCTGCAACCTCCGGAGGTCACATTTTCAGACTGCATACGTTATATTAAGTCTTATTTCAGAATTTTAACATTTATAAAGTTGACTATTCTTAGTTAATCGTAAATAGTTGTAATATGCTTATGATTTGTGAATGTAATGCTCAGTTAACTTGATGACGTATATGCAGGCTGCATATGCGACCTCTGGAGGCTGCAGGCTTCCGATTGAAAAACGGCCAAAGATAACCGGCGCGCTGGATAGAAATGATTGGAGGGCCGCAGTTGACTAGCCCTGTAAGACGAATAAACATTTTGCATTTGGTATTCTAATAAGCATAACCTGAATTTTCACCAAAAAATGAAAATTCTGTCATGCTGTACTAAACCTGTATGAGTTTATTTATTTTGATAAACACAAAAGAAGATATTTTGATAAATGATGGTTACCATTGAATTCCGTAGTAGGAAAAACAAATATGGAATTCTGGGTACCACAATAATTTTTGTATTCCTACTATGGAAGTCTGTGGTTACAATCAGCTGTGCACTTACCGTTATTTAAAACAATATCTTCTTTTGTGTTTATCTGAATTTTTTTATACAGGTTTGTAACAACATGAGGATAAGAAAACTGATGACAGCATTTTCATTTTTGGGTTAACTTTCCTTTTAAATAACTATAGAGAAATTCACTTACTGCTCCTGATTGACTAACTTCTGTAACTTCGTATCAAATTATTAATCCATATTTACTTTTTAATAAATTACTTTTTTTGCAATGTTTATGGACAGTAGCATGAAATATATAAAATACTGTATATTAAAGGTGGAGTGCATGATTTTTCAGAATCACTTTGGAAAAGGGAGTCGGGCAGAGTACCAAAACACATTTGTAGGCAACCAGCAAGGGGCGTGTCTACTAACCGACATCGTTGCCTGGGTTGCATATGTGTGGGGCGGTTCTATTAAAAGAAGGTCCAGATTCTAGGCTTATTCGACTTCATGCGGTGCCTTAAGAACCGACAGATGGATGAGGTCAAAGTACCGCGAGAACCAGACGAAATTAGACTTCGTATGATTTCTCTAATCGTTCTTGCGGTACTTTGACGTCATCCGGCTGTTGGTTCTGGACCTACTTTTGATAGACCCGACCCAGACATACGCAACCCAGTACTTGGCCGATTGTTTGTTTGGGTCATTTCAAATAGGTGTGGGTGATAAACCGGTATAAATTTGTCAACCATTAGAGATTTTGGACTATCTTCTATCTAAGTTACGTCAGGTTGCTGTGCGTGTGGCCTCAAAAACGTAATGTTTGAACACGTATTTAAGCAGCACAGTTTTAAAACAATGGGTCTCATTCACTAAGCATGCGTATGCACAAATTTGTTTGTGATATATGCGTTTGGATGTTTTAACTAACTGAATCAACAAAAACTTTCACACTAAAATGTATTTTAAATGTATGCAAAAACTTAAAAACAACTTAGACCAGATGTTTGCATTAACAAGGAAAAAGAACCCTATAATATATATCTGTTATATATTTTATTTTATTTTCTTGTTCATGATTATTGCAAATGTGTGGTCTAAGTTGTTCTTACATTTTTGCATACATTTAAAATAAATTTCAGTGTGAAAGTTTTTGTTGATTCATGATTTGTTAGTTAAAACATCCAAACGCATATTTCACAAACAAATTTGAGCGCACGCTTGCTTAGTGAATGTGACCCATTGATTTTAACCCATTAAAACACAAACAACAGTGCTATAGGTATTAAATACACTAAATATATACTAAATAATACTTAAATATTTATTACTTTTTACATTATTATCTTTTTTGTGAAGATAATAATGCACCCTGCTTTTAAACGAGGTATTATGATAAAACAGAAGTCAGCCATTTCAGAACATTTGAAATGTCATTTCCATCATCATTCCCAACAGAAAGAATAATTATTTGAAGTGTGATGGAAAATCATGATTGCTTAAAGGGGACATTTTATGTGCTATAATTGGGCCCCCAGTGCTTCTAATCAACCTAGAAAATGTGAAAATGTAGAACCCAGTAACTTATTTTTGGTAAACCATTCTCTGCAAGCATGTGAAAAAAATAGGTAATTGAAATTTGGCATATCATATCAAAATCTTATTATAATAATGCCGTTGCTTAATCTGCACGATGGCACTGCCATTTGAGAGAGAGAGAGAGAAAGAAAGTGAGGATCGATTCAATTTTGATTCTCTGTTCGATTCCGATTCTCAGAGCGATTTGTATACTCTATTCTCGATTAAACTCAATGAATATAGATTAAATACAAATACTTTATTTATAAAAAAAAAAAACAGTGAACATAAGTTTACAAGTGGGTAATTAATAAAAAGAAATTAAGAGCCACCAACCTGTATATTACACTTTTTTTATTTTAGGTACACTTGGGTACATTAACAGAACCCATCTCTAATTTTTTAACGCATACAATTATGTTAAATAAATAAATGCATTCCTTGATCAAACAGGATCAGGTTATTAAGGTTGTTAAAAAAATTCCATTTGTGGCCTTTGTGTTTACAAAAACGATTAATTGAAAAATCTTTTTTTTTATGCCCAGCCCTACCGCCAAAGCACATTCTATTAATTGCAATATTTATTTATTACATATTTTTATATTAGCTTGGCTTGGTTTATGTATGTTATCATTTTAAACAATACTAAAACATATTAACAAGTAAAATAAAATAAAATCAAGTAAAACAAAAAGGTTTTAAGTAGACTGTATCAAAAAGTAGCCATGTTTTATCCATTGTGGTAGCCCTTGCTTACAAAAAGGTTGGAGACCCCTGGTCTTGTGAAATGCCCCCTTTAAGGAAATAAAATCAATTGAATAGACTGTTGTTCTACTAAGTAATATAGTTAATTATTAACTCAACTGTAGGCGTTTTCCAGTTACCAAACAATGAGGCATTATTATATGTGTGCTTTTATCTGCATTGTATAACTTCTTTGTGACTCATCTAATAACAATTTCTATTTTTTTTTAAGCCAAGGCTTTTAATGTCTCAGTACAGTGCATCCTCATAGACTGAATGATAGCAGACTGCTGTATTGTCATATTTGTGCATTATCCCATACAGCTGGTGCCATTGTCATGCCACAGTGAGCAATGACAGGAAGTTTCAACCCCAGTAAATGCCACTTTACTTTATCACGTCGAGACCGCATAACCGCAGGCAATAAATGCAGCGGAGCCTGGCTAATTACATCCCTGTGCATGTATTCATTACTTATTTCGATAATGGAAAAATAGACTCATTATATTGATAATATATTAATTGAAACGTAATGCAAATATGATCTGACCAAATTAGGTCGAGATGCAGCGTTGTGTCGAGTAAATACGGTTTGCTCTTAGCTCTTTTTGAGGGAACGTGGGCAGTTTGTGTGTTGTGTTGATGGTGATGTGATGGGACCTCTCTCTCCATTAGAGGACACGCAGAAACCTCCTGTCAGAGACTTAATAAGTAGAGATGTTTTGAAGTATAGATTAGCTTGTTTTATTTTTAAAGGGTTGTGTCAGGCAGAAAAAGACAGACAGTTTTTCTCTCTTGCCTAAAGCAAATGTTAGCCAGCCACACAGCCCCAGGAATAGGAAACCATTGTGGAATCGCACACTATGTATTGTATCTCCACGCAATGAAAATTGAACACGCTTGCACAATAGATTTTTCCAACCGAGGACCATACTGACCCCAAATTATTTGGAGACTTAAATTGCATGAATATCATTGTGTTAGAATATTAAATCAGCTGGCATCCGCTGTCAAGAGAAAATGGCACAAGCATAGATTTTAAGCAAACATTTTACAAATAGAGGATTGTTTTTTCATAAAACAGTGGATAGGACTATGCTGTTACAAATGCAGACGGAAAAAGTGTTTGGGGAATTTCTGATAGGCAGCAGTTAGTGGAACATGTCTGTAATGAATGTGATGCACCTGAGGTTACTCTGGGACACCTGTTTTAACTTCAGGGGTAGGCTACTTACTTACCATGCATCCTAAATCGCTTGCGTGCACGAAAAATTATGACAGTATGTACTGAATCACATCAAGTACAAATCTTTGTGTGGGAGCAGTATTCATGTTTTCATTTCAAAACAGCTTTACATTAATAGATGCAGGAGAAAACACAGAAAACTTCATGGACAACATAAACAGCAAAATACAGCGGCAAAGATTAAACCGTACTAGCGAGCGTAGTAATAATGTAACACATGGAAAAGGGTGCTAAGTTAAGCCAATTTCAGCTGACTCCGCAAGGGTTGAAAAAACAATCCCCTAGGAGAAAAAACTCCCAACTTTTTTAGTTAGGTAGGGAAAAGTCCTTGGAGGGGAAAAAAGCCAGACATATCTGATCCTATAGAGGATATATTATATAATAGGTACGATTATACAAAATTTTTTGGGAAGTAAAACACTTACAATAATTATATATTAGACTAGACCACGGGAGGTGCGGGATACTGTATGTATACAAAGAAGTAGATTAAATGGGGGCAGCCAGTAGTGCTGCAACGTATCGCAGTTAATTCCTGATCCGTACGGATCACGACCCAATTTTCACGAGCAAATTTAAATGGGAAAAGTTAATCATTTGTACGTGTTTCAAAGGTTTGCAAATGTTAACGCTCAAGTGATTTTAAACAGTTTAACGGCAAAAAGGTGCTAAAGTGAGCAGTTTACTTTACGCACAAATGCACGTCTGGTCCAGCTCAAGTCAGATGTAATCATCCTTCAAAGATCAGAACTCTTAATGTGAAAACTTCAGAGAGTTGTGCTACTCTCTCTCATACTGTAGTGTATTAACTCTTTCGCCGCCAGCGTTTTTAAAAAAAGTTGATTTTTCATGATTTTCACAAAAGTTTAATGCCTTCCAGAAAATGTTATTCTTTAAATATATAAACATACAATATACCAAATGAAAGAACAGACTCTCTGCTTTCAAACAAAAAAAACTCAATACTTCTGGGTTTAAAAAGTTGCGGCCACCTGGTGGATAATAGCGGTATTACGGAAAGCCAAAAATACTCGTCATTGGCAGGGAAGCGTTTTCTCTTGATTGACAAGATATCTCGTCAATGGCGGCGAAAGAGTTAAACTACAATTGGCTAATAGAGCAATGAAAAACAATGTAAAGTTTTTATGTGGGACGACTGTTATGCCGTTTGTATTTCGCCCTCTGTCTGTGTGTGTGCGCGCTTTTAAGGGGACTCAGTAGTGTGAAAAAAAACGTAATGTGATCCAAACCGTGAGTTTTGTGATCCGTTGCACCCCTAGCAGCCAGTGGTCGTTGGTTAGACATCGGCTGGGCATCATGTTAAAGGAAGGCCAGTAGATCAGTGGTGTGATGACCTTCACGGCAGCAGGAACTGGGTCTGTTAGTCTCATTGTTGGGATTGAGGACAAGACATGGAAAGGCAAACAAAATCCTATTAGCGTAGTGGCCATTCCCATGTAATGCAAGCGTCATACAGTATTGTGGTTAAATATCCGCTCTGTTCCAGACAGGCTAACTATTGCGGCCTAAGTATATTACCCAGATGAGTTATGTGAATGTTTTGTTCTGGACAAGCTAACTATTGCGGGATAAGTACATTTATTAGACAACTTGTGAATGCTTTGTTAAAGAGAAATGTCTTTAGTTTAGATTTCAAGTAATTGACTGAGTCTGATTCTCAAAATGTTTTGGTAAATCATTCCAGAGCTTGGGGGCTAAGTATGAAAAGGATCAACCACCTTTAGACACTTTTGATACTGTAGGGATAATTAAGTGGCCAGAATTCTGCGACCTCAGTGTACATGATGTATTGTATTCTGATGTTAGTGCTAGGCCATTTAAGGCTTTAGGTGATTAGGAATATTTTAAAATGTATGCAATATTTAACTAGCAAGCACTCTTGCAGCACCATTTTGAAACACTTGAACTTTGTTCACCTGATTTGCGTGACATCCCCTGAGTAACGAGTTAAAGTAGTCTATTCTTTAGGTCATAAAAGCGTGTATAAGTTTCTCTGCGTCTGATGCAGACAGCATATTGCATATTTTTTTAAATATTTCGAAGATGGAAGAATGCTGTGTTTGATATGACTATCGAAAGATAGATTGCTGTCGAACATCACACCTAAGCTGTGTCCGAAACCGCTCCCTATCCACTATATAGTGCACTATATCGCGTGTCGGCCATTGTGGTTTTCGAAACCTAAGTGAACAACTTCATTCCCTACATTCATTCACTACTTTTTACCCACAATGCACTCTGATTTTTAGTGTACATCTGTTATACCCTCGCTTATTCATATTTTCCATGATGCAACGGGAGACGAACGCGTAACTTAAATCAGCTGAAGGATACTGACAGTAAACACCAAACTTTTACGTTTATACACTTTTGTTAGTTCTTGTTGTCAGTTATTTTCTACTTCTTGAAAATAAACAAAAAAATTATAATTGTGATATCTTTTCTTTAAAATTTAATACACATTTTTATTAAACAATAAAAAAACAGCAGCAAATAAATATGATAAGCAGTTTTTTTGCTCTCTTTATTATCAACTAATACAATAAACATGACAAATGTGAAAAACAGTAAGAAAGTAGATTTTACCATTTCACAGTACAATCAATAAAGCCACACAGGTGTTTCGGACAAATCTCTGTGTCCGAAATCGCTCACTCATTTTCATTTGCTTCTTCCCCATATAGTGGACTCAATTGTCATTCCCCATATAGGGAATAGTGAATGATTGAACGAGGGAGCGGTTTCAGACACAGCTCTAGGTTCTTGACTGTTGAAGATGGCACCACAATGCAGCCGTCTATGGGCAACTTGTAATCTGACCTAATTTGTTTGGAGCAATTTGGTTCGATAATAAGTATCTGTGTCTTATTGGAGTTTAGCATAAGGAAGTGATTTGCCATCAAGTTACTAATATCGCTAATACAGTCTGTTAGCTTAGATAACTGGTCGGTTTCGCTAGGATGTGAGATGTTAAGCTGGGTATCATCTAGGGATGGGCATTTTTCAGTAATTTAATATTCGAATATTTAATCTCATAAAGAACAAATATTCAAATATTTGTTTATTTAAATTACGTTAATTAAGACATACATGTTTTGTATTTTTCATTTTGTCACAATTTCACAGAAGGCTTATAATTAGGAAATATCCGTAACAAGCTAAGCTTATATTTTGTATATATGTATGTATGTATTTTTAAGTTGAAAACATTGTAAAAAAATATATTTTTATAATTTTTCTTAAAAAAATAGCCTACAGAAAAATGGTGTTAAAACCTGCGCGGAGTGAAGTCTGAGTCAAATAGTTTCAAGTCGGTCGTTAGTAAGAATTTAGTACTGTTTGATCTTATAGAAATTATATTATACCAAATATAATACCCAAACCCAAGTGAAGTTTGAGGACTTGACAAAGTATCCTACGCTATCATCATGTAAACAGATTCAAAACACCAAGGAAAAACCCGGAGCGAACGAAAAAACATATGACTACATAACAGACTGCTCGGTCGGCATATGAGTATCTTCTCTGTTTAGTTTGACATGTTTTTGTGAAGAAAGACAACCAAATTTAGTCTACCTGCTCCGGTGAAAGCCTGTTTTTCTGACTATAATAATGCCGGGCTGCAGAGAAAACTCTGCTCCGCGGTGGTATCCGGTAAACAACAGATGGATCTAAGAATGTCTGAATTTAACATTATTTTACAAATAACGTAAGCTGGCTCGATACCTTATTGCAAAGTTACGAGCTAAATTTAACAACACAAAGACGGGGCTATTATTGTTTGCTTTCAAACAGCCATTTGCAGTTATCCGGTTCATTTTCGAATGCGCACCACATATAATAAATGTTCTCCGTTTCATTTTGTTCTCTGTGTCTGTCTCGTTATTAACAAAAAAAAATTATAGCAGGAAGCTTACAAATCTCTCATGATGCGCTGATGCGGGCAGTGGAGAAGCACGTCTAAATAACACGTGAGCCGGTGGCCAAAAACTGACAGCCCGGAGTTAAAACTAAATACTTAAATTCGTCTGCAATCTGAATTGCCAAACAATCAGAAATACATACAAATAAATTTACATGTATATTTTACATAAAAGTCTGTAAAAGATAGTATAGATGAAGTTGAAAAAGCATTAAATAAGTTGTAACCCTTCGGTGGCACATTAAAAACAAACATTCGAATAGCATTTTTTTAAATTCGAATTATCATTGCAGATCGAATATTCGAAAATTTGAATATTCATGCCCATCCCTAGTATCATCTGCATAGCAGTGAATACTTATGTTTCCTGATAATGTCTCCTAGTGGTAACATATATAACAAGAACAGGAGAGGGCCTAGAACTGATCTCTGTGGTACCCCTATTTAACCTGGGAAGTGATAAAAAGTTCATTTTTAAGGGCTGCAATATGATGGTCATACCATGGTGCTGGTGCTTTTTCTTTGGTTCTCTTTGATCTAATGGCAGCAACAGCGTCCAGCGTGCTACAACAAAAGTTGTTCAAGGTTTCTATTACAATATGCAAATCTTCACAGTTTTCTGGTACATGTTTCATTTGGGACAGGTCTGAGAGAGTGCTAATAAAGCTATCTTTAATAGTGGAAATTATTGTTCTGCCTAATCGGTGGCATGGTGTGGACTGAGCAATCCTATATAGAAGTATTGTGTATGAGACAAGGCAATGGTCTGAAACGGCATCGCTCTGAGGTGATATTTCTACGTCATTAATATTAAGCCCAAGCGACAGAACCAAGTATAATTTGTGTTTACGGGTATGCATTGGCCCCGTCACGTTTTGTGTTATTGATAACCTTTTGGGTTGTCAATGTGGTTATTAAATTCCCCAGCAATAAGCGCTTTATCTACAGTGACTACTAGCTCAGACAGGAAATCTGCAATTTGTTTAAGAAAATCTGTGTGGTGGCCTGGAGGTCTATAGATAGTAGCTAGGACGAAAGAAAGCTGTTTGTTGTTACGATCAGTTATTTCCATAGTTAACAGCATTATTTCAAATAATTTAAATTTTAGTTTAAATTTATGGTTTGCTTTATATATTTTATTGTATATTGTAGATACTCCACCCCCTCTCCCATTTAAGCAGGGTTGGTCCTTTTAATAATAGTCTTGAGGAGTGGATTCATTTAAACTAATGTAATCATCCGTTTTAAGACAGGTTTCTTTTAAGCAGAGCGCATCTAAGTTTTGGTCTGTAATGATTTCATTCATAATAATAGGTTTTTTATTGGTAAGCGATCTAATGTTAAGAAGGCAGAATCTTAACATTTGAGTTTTATTTGCTGGTGCATTGTTTTCTTATTTTATATTGATAAGATTTGTATGAGACGAGGTAAAAGGTGCCCTGTATTTGTTTGTTTGAGGAACAGACACAGTTGAAATGTGTTGATACTCTGGTAATATAAACTTATGTGCTGAGATATATGTTCTTGACATGTCAGGTCAGCTAACAGACAGACGATTAACACGATCTGTCTGTTTCCTGACCTGGGCCCTGGATAGTCAGACATTATCACAAGTAAGACTATTGGTCAGATTTCTAGAGAGTACTTAAGGATGAGAACATCACAGGGTAATTTTGATATTTGGCTCGAGTTTCGCTTTAAATGTAAACCTTTGTCACTTGCATTTGCAAAGAGCTGCTCACCTCAAAGTTTTCCAGTGTTTTGTATTTTTAATTGTTGTATTTAGTTTTCTCTCTCAGCTTCCAAAGCCCCATGCAATAGAAAACTGTCCACTTGATGCATACTGAGAAAACTATAGACCGTAAAAAATGTCTGTGACTTCACCCACGTCATTTGCAAATAACTGAAAATCGGCAAAGAGGCAGGATGTGGGTGGACTTAAAGGAATAGTCAATTTTCTTAAAAGAAAAATCCAGATAATTTACTCGCAACCATGTCATCCAAAATGTTGATGTCTTCCTTTGTTCAGTCGAGAAGAAATAATGTTTTTTGAGGAAAACATTGCAGGATTTTTCTCATTTTAATGGACTTTAATAGAGCCCAACATTTAATACTTAACTCAACACTTAACAGTTTTTTTCAACTGAGTTTCAAAGGACTATAAACGATCCCAAACGAGGCATAAGGGTCTTATCTAGCAAAATCATTGTCATTTTTGACAAGAAAAATAAAAAATATGCACTTTTAAACCACAACTTCTCGTCTAGATCCGGTTGTGATGCGCCAGCGTGACCCCACGCAATATGTCATGACGTCAAGAGGTCACAGAGGACGAACGCGAAACTCTGCCCCAGTGTTAACAGGTGTGTTGAAAGAGGACCGTTCCTACGTTGTTGTATGTGGAATGATACTAATTAATGTTTTTTTTTGTCAGTTTATTGTTTACAATGGTTCGCAAATGTGCGTTTTATATATGTAACACGTGACCTCTCTACGTCACTACGCATTTACGTTAGGTCACGCTGGACCGGACCTAGACGAAAAGTTGTGGTTTAAAAGTGCATATTTTTTATTTTTCTTGTCAAAAATGACAATCGTTTCGCTAGATAAGACCTCGTTTGGGATCGTTTATAGACCTTTGAAACTCCGTTGAAAAAAACTGTAATGTGTTGAGTTAAGTATTAAATGTTGGGCTCTATTAAAGTCCATTAAAATGAGAAAAATCCTGCAATGTTTTCCTCAAAAAACATAATTTCTTCTCGACTGAACAAAGAAAGACATCAACATTTTGGATGACATGGTGGTGAGTAAATTATCTGGATTTTTTTTTAAGAAAATTGAATATTCCTTTAAGGTGACTAATTGCTGAAACCACACCCGCCTAGCTCGATGGTAGTTAACAGCAGCGGCAATCCACCTGTCACTCAATTGGTTACGCCCTTGATTATGAAGAACTTTAAGGCTTAATTGAATTTTAACGGAAGAATTGGCTATAGAGATCAAAAACACTCTTTGTACCAGCCTGTAAACATATTTATTTCTGCTGTAAAGTTGGGCATTTTAACATGGAGGTCTATGGGAATTGACTTCCTTTTAGAGCCAGTCTTTAGTGGCCAGTCCATGAATTGTAGTTTAAGTCACTTCATAACAGAGATTGTCCCTCAGAGAAAACTAATCAGAAACAGTAGACCAGTTTTCAGACATACTACACATTTCATAATTTTTACATACTAGTATAAAACTAGGTGATTTTAGACACAAGGGTGACTTTATAAATGCACTAAAATCGCATAATATCACCGGAAAGTAAGGCTGTTTTTGCTTGACTTTTGCATATGTAAACCACACGCTCAGAGAAGAGTCGTTCTTATCCGGTTTGTTTGTAACTTCACATATTATTATAATTACTGTTATTATTTTGAAGCAACTAAGCAGCCATTTCTTGTAAACAGAGTTTTTAATATCATTCAGATGTATTAATATGCTGGTATCGTGGGAACACTGAAGATGAATCCACCACAGGTGTTTTTTATGTAATATGATTAATGTTTAAAAAATGATTCGAATATTAAATATTTATCCACATATGCCATTCTGAAACTGGTGTAAACTAACTAATTTGTTTTCATCTCCCTCCGGTCTCTATCAGTCTTCAAAGAAATGGCTAGTATTATTTTGGTGCCCATTTCTATCTAAATTCACACACAGTTTTGTGTAAGATTTGCTAAACAGGTTTTATTGAAGCATTTACAGTACAATCTACACCATCAGTATGTGTTTTGTTTGCCACTTATGGCATCATGCACCCTCGTCTCGGCACAATCCGAATTCTGGTTTTAAATTTAGGATCCATTCCTTCTTTTAAAACCATATGGACATTCAGTTTTGTCAGAGACTTCAACCGTATGTAGCTTTGTCATGCATACTTTAAAAAAGCCTTGAACTACAAAAACCCTGTCTTTATCTGTCAGATATAATAATCTCAGCCCCTCCATAAAACCCTTTACAAAAACCCTTTACATAAAATCTTTTGTCATACACAATGACTACTGAATACAGCTTGCTTATCTAAATCATGACAAAGTTTGTTCAAGGACGTTCGTCATGTCGTTGAAATGTTTTTGTTCTAATCCTTATATCTGTATCTTATCTTTGAAAGTTAGCCTCAACTCCAGCACTTTGTTGAAAGCTTTTCAAAAGTGTGGCTTTGTCTATGTTCGGTTTTATGTCCGTCTCATATTCACTGTTCACATAAGAGACAGAGCTTAAAAGATAACAGCAGTGAAAGTGGAAAAATATGAATTAATGATGATTTAAACAACAAAAAATTGATCTATTTTGTGTTCATTCACAATTTTGTAAATTATTGCACTGTAAACATTTACAGTTATGCAGCTGTTTGCCAGTAATTTACTATAGATTTAAATGTATGTTATTTTCTGGCAACAGTTTGTTCAAAGTTAAATGAACATTAAAGATTAACAAGTCATTATCTTTACACAATAAAACTAAAATAACAGCCTCATGCAAAGCATTCTGGGAACTAGAAATAATCATCAACTTTAAATTTTTTCCTTAAGATTTTTGTTTGCCAGAATGCTTTGCATGAGTTGTAGTGGTTTTTTTTTTTTGTCACCATTTACTCATCCTCGTGTTTTCCTAAACCTGTAGGAATTTCTTTACTCTGTTGAACACAAAATAATATATATTTTTTAATAAATGATGGTATACACATGGTGGGCGTTACTCAAACTCTCAGAAATAAAGGTACAAAAGTTGTCACTGGGACAGTACTCTTTAAAAAAGGTACACCGGCTTGTAGCCTACTTAAAGGAATATTCAATTTTCTTAAAAGAAAATCCAGATAATTTACTCACCACCATGTCATCCAAAATGTTGATGTCTTTCTTTGTTCAGTCGAGAAGAAATTATGTTTTTTGAGGAAAACATTGCAGGATTTTTCTCATTTGAATGGACTTTAATAGAGCCCAACATTTAATACTTAACTCAACAGAGTTTCAAAAGACTATAAATGATCCCAAACGAGGCATAAGGGTCTTATCTAGCAAAACGATTGTCATTTTTGACAATAAAAATAACAAATATACACTTTTAAGGCACAACTTCTCGTCCAGATCCGGTCGTGATGCGTCAGCGTGACCCCACGCAATACGTCAAGAGGTCACAGAGGATGAACGCGAAACTCCGCCCCAGTGTTTACAAGTGTTGAGAAAGAGGACCGTTCCTACGTTGTTGTATGTCAACTGATAATAATTAATGTCTTTGTGTCAGTTTATTGTTTACAATGCTCCGCAAATGTGCGTTTTATATATGTAACACGTGACCTCCCTACATCACTACGCATTTACGTTAGGTCACGCAGGACCGACCTAGACGAGAAGTTGTGCTTTAAAAGTGTATATTTGTTATTTTTATTGTCAAAAATGACAAACGTTTCGCTAGATAAGACCCTTATGCCTCGTTTGGGATCGTTTATAGTCCTTTGAAACTCTGTTGAAAAAAACTGTTAAGTGTTGAGTTAAGTGTTAAGTGTTGGGCTCTATTAAAGTCCATTAAAATGAGAAAAATCCTGCAATATTTTCCTCAAAAAACATAATTTCTTCTCGATTGAACAAAGAAAGACATCAACATTTTGGATGACATGGTGCTGAGTAAATTATCTGGATTTTTCTTTTAAGAAAATGGAATATTCCTTTAAAGAGTGCATATTAGTACTTCAAATTTACATATTGGCAGTTCAAAGATAATTTTTTTACCTACATTTTACGTATTAGGACCTTTTTTAAAGGGTACTGCCCCAGTGATAGCTTAGTACCTTTATTTCTGTCAGTGCATTGACTTCCATAGTAGTTTTTTTTCGTACTATGGAAGTCAATGGGTACCGTAAAATAGGTTTTGTGTTCAACAAAAGATAGACACTCACAGGTTTGTAACAACATGAGGATGAGTAAATTATGACAACGTTTTCATTTTGGGTAAACCATTCTTTTAAGTAATAGGACTACTTTTGTAGTTTTTTATGGTCATAACAGGGGTTGTTATTCTGCCAAGTGTGTTCAAGGCTATACAGTATAATAAAAGATTAGGTTTTTTAAGAACATTATTTGACAATACACATAAATATGACCAAAAAAACCCAGCACTCGTCTACCTGTCTTTTAAACTCTTGACACCTTTCTGGTGGTTGTGTTTGGGCTCAATTAAACTGTGCAAAGGAAAGAAAGCAGAGCTGGGATGTTTTTAGTTTAGGTTACTTGTTTTTTTTGTGTTTTTTTTTTTTAGGTTTAATAGCCTGTAGGCTTTGACTCTGAGATTACAAATACCCAGAATCAATAGTACTCTACTTAAGGCAGGTCTTGGAAATACATGTTATTTTTAAACGGTAACCCTTTCTTTGCTAGTGCTATCTGTGCTCTTTAACTGCCAGTGAAATCCTCAAATATTTTAGGTACATTTAAAGTACCTTCCATACCTTCTCAAATATGAAAGCCTGTTTAATATGTTTAATGACAATGATGGCAGTCATTTTTGCTTCTTTTCATTGTTATGTGTGGTAATTTCCACAACGGTTTCTCCTCCCGAACTTTGCTTTCTTTCCTTAGCTTGCTCCCTTTTCTGTCAGTTTAATCAACGCTTTTAATAACTTTGACACTTTCACTCGATCGCCTTGTGTTCCCTCAGTTTGCTAGTTTGTGTCTCCTACATTGCTTTGATAAATGTATTTTTACCTTGACTTGAATGTGTCCTTTTTTAAGATGTAGAAGTACGAGGAAGCTCGGGCTTATGTTCCACCAGGCCTTGGCGTTATCCTGGGGGTCATGCAAAAATGTACTGCATATCTTATAGTCTCTCAGATTTCCCTGTAATGTTGCATTATGCATTGCTATTATAAGAGAGCCATGTCTAGATTTACTCGCATGGTGTAGCTGAAGTTTTCCTGAAGCATAAGTGCATCATTTCTGTGACATTGGAGACATCAAAAACAATTGCATGAAGACTTTTTTCCCAAGGCTTGCAAAATCTGCGGAATTGAAATGCCTATTTTCTCAAAGGTCATTTGAGTCATTTCATTGTTATTCAACTAATTTGACTGTCTTTCACTTGCAAAACCCTCCTAAGTACATGCAAAAGTCTCCACTAAATAAACCCTCCAGCCACTCTTTTCTGCATGTAGGTAAGAGGCTAAAAAATTTGGTCAATATCCTAATACAGGGGCGTCATGCACCAATTTCTTTTAAGGGGTCACAGTGTGCATGCTTCATACTGTAATCATAATTGTTAACGTCCATTAATAGAAGACATTTAAACCTATAGTTATTTTGTTTTTACATGTTACCACCTTAACCATAACCCAAACCTTACCCTAAACCCTACCCTAAACCTTACCCTAAAGCCAAACCCTTTTATACAAAGTGTTTAAATACGTAATGTATTCTGTGTATATTATGCAACGTAACGGACAGATATGTTTAGGAACATTTAAGTAACAATATAGCATTCAAAAAATATTTTAAGCCACTACAGTCCTACGCAAAACAGTTTATTAAAATCATTTAACGTTACTGTTACAAAAACAAAAGTAATCACAACAACTTATTTATTGCAAGTATTAAAATCAGTACCAAAAGTAGTTAAAATGACGATGTGCTGCAGCCGCGGTCCTCTCTGGAGTTTATGAAGTAAAGTATTAAAGTTATTAATCCAAAAGAACGTTGATCCCGCTTTCCTGAGCCAATGAGCTTTTAATATCAATGCCGTAAAGAAATGTCGTAAAGCTTCTTGAGGCGCGATATTTGAATTCAAATTTACTTTACGGTTGCTGATGAGAACTCGGATCAAGATCGCTGGATAAAGGGCTAAATTTGGTTCTGTTCCTCGCAATCATATGAATTTTAAAGCTGTGGATTATAGCAAATGAATAAAAGTAACATCTTTTGTGAATTTATGTTGTAATTATTGCTTTTTTTTTGCTAGTAATAATAATGTATTGCATAGAAGACAGCATAGGAGAAAACGCGTTTTTGTGTCATGGCAAACAAACTAAATATTAAAAAAAATAGTTTAAAAAATACTGAAATGTTATTCATTTTAAAGTTTTTAAATTTCAATATTGTGAAATTCTCTGAATATCATAATCATTTCATTAGGTAAAAGGATAAAATGTCTTAATTCAGAAAATGTGACTTAAAACATGTCATTATAATGAATAAGAAAAATTTATGAATAGGAATAACTTACATACAAATTTGTATGTTTGTAAAGGGGGTCGCACACAGAACGCACAGCTCAGCGCCGTTCTAAAATCTCGAACACATTGCTTTCTATGAGTATACGCACACCGGTGGCGCTTGTCCGCGCCACCCAGCTATGACTCACCCAGCTACGACTCAGGAAGTTGCTCAAATCCCTGTTGCGCCACTCACATAGTTTAACATTAAATAACATCATATTTGTCCGAAATAATTAACGATTAACATTGGCTGCTAACGTATATTTTGCATTTTGAAGTAGACACTATCTGACGAAGATCTCACTATTCAATGCGCACTTCTGGTTTACGATCC
Source organism: Paramisgurnus dabryanus (assembly GCF_030506205.2). Lineage (NCBI taxonomy): Eukaryota > Metazoa > Chordata > Actinopteri > Cypriniformes > Cobitidae > Paramisgurnus > Paramisgurnus dabryanus. Next base: position 26,207,921 of record NC_133350.1, on the reverse strand, counting down.
CTCCGAGATGTCCTAGACGCGACTCGATGTGGCGCATCGTGACGCTAAGCTGCGCGGCCGGTGTGCAACCCCCTTAAAGCTGTAAATGCGTAAATAATTTACATATTAGTCCTGTCAAAATGTCGATATTATACGTTTTAGTATAACTACAACCACACTGAAATGTAAAAACACTTATTCTCATGAGATCACGTTGGAAATACAGACTTGCATACACATTTTTTTTTTTTACAACTCCTTTAAACGTCAGATTGATGCACATCGGTCACATCTGTGATTGGCTGTAATAATCAAAACTTCAAAAACAGGGAATAAAAAAAATCTTTGCAAAAAAGTACACTCTAAAAAATGCTGGGTTATTTTCAACCCAGCATTGGGTCAAAAATAAACATTTTCTTGGTTAATATCATCCCAGCTGCTGGGCTCGTCCCTTTTTGACATAACGCTTGAAAATAACCCAGCATTTTTATGGCGTAGATCTTAATGTAATGCTGTAATTTTTTTTCACATTTTAATTTAATTGCATTTAAACATGCAACTTAAAACAAACTAGCCTATAGACATATTTATATAAAATTATTAGATAAATAAATGCCTTTTAGCACCATATATTTGACCTCAAATGGACTTTGAACCATTATCTTTGTACACAGGGTAAACTGAACTTTGGGGTAGCTGCTGCATTTTAAAAGTGTTGCGAGCGTGTGTGATGGCGTTTTTAATTCTATCATATAACAAAATGCAGCACCAACTGCAACGTTGGTCATATTTTGCCTCTTAAAGTAACACATGAAAAGATGCTTCATTGATTTTGAAGTTGCATGCCAAACCCACTTGGCTCAAAAATCCGATCTGTCCTAATATATTCGATACAACTCTTGCAACTTGTTTACACGCACTGTTGTTTTTTGTTTATTCTTCTTTTTGCACTTAGAAGACTTTGGTAAAAATTCGTAGGGGCATCTAATGGATTCTTCCAACAAACCAGTATTCCTGAATGGCCTGAGATTAAGCAGATTTAAAGCGAATCTATTTAAAGAAAGTATATATGATGAGACCATTTGATCAGTGCCATTATCTCATTTTTTGCAGTTGAGCTCTTCATATTACGTCATTGGTTGAACTAGAAGTTGTCGGATGGCTCAAACAAACAGGGCAATGTTTTGCATAAACAACAAAGCCACATTGTACACATCTATAAATGGCTTGCTTATAGTTGTCACCGCACATCACACTACAGTATGTAGGATAGGAGAAAGTGTTGTAGCGGTGGCGAAAAAACTCTATAAACTTGCAACTTTGAGAACAATTTTCACCTTGAATTATCTCTTATACTCATTTACATCAATGTCCTTCAGAAATCTGTTCTTTTGTGTTAACGCTGCATTGTTTTGCATTCTCATATTTGTTCTCATGTTGCATGTGCAATAACGTCAGACTCATTAGAAGGCACAAAACACGTTTTAGAGTTGTCTCTCTTTGTTTGTAAAAATTCGCCGCACAAGGACAGCATTTCTCAGCTCTGTCACAACGCATTTGGGCATCTCTCACACTGCTGAGACGCGAGAAAACATTAAGTTAGTCGACTTGTAAATATTTTATTCACCCAGGAGTGGAGATAGATTCAATATGAGAAGTTTTGTTATGCCCACATTCAAAAATTATAACATTTTAAAAATAACCAATGGTAAAGGTCAGAGATGCACAATTCAAGATGATGTTTGAAAAGACAATGGGTGTAATTGTTGTGCAAGACAAACAAAACCACACTAATTTGCCATCATCATCCATGCGACTACATAAAATGGGTGCTCGGGGATGTTTCAACATCTGTTTAAATAGAAAAAGCTTGCACATATGGTGCACAAAACCAGTTTTAAGTAGTCTGGGTATATTTGTAGCAATAGCCAACAATACATTGGATGGGTCAAAATTATCAAATTTTATTTTATGCCAAAAATCATTAGGATATTATGCAAAGATCATGTTGTTTACAACGCGTGGAATGGACGACTGGCGTTTGTTGTGGTTTGGCGGTAACTTATTAAATTGCTATTTGGAACCAAACTCTTCGTATGAATCTCAATATCCAAAAATTGACCCTCATGACCCTCACTGTTTTGTGATCCAGTGTCACTTATTCTGTACATAATGTCTTTATTAGAATACTACCTTGCTTCATTAATGATATCCGAAGAAAGTTAGATTGAAAGTTGAGGTGATGTTGGATATTAAAGGCGCTCTAAGCGAATAATGTGCGACGTCACTTCCTGTTGATGTTTGAACTGTTTTCAAACAGACAGAGCGTAGCTACCTCCTCCCCCTCCCCCTCCCTTCCGTGCTTTCATGAACGCGCCCAACCCCCACCCCCAAATCCTTCTTGTCGTTTATTGGCTGGAATACTTTGTTATGGTTTCTGTTTGTAGGTTTGGCCATTTGTTGATATTGCCGTTTGTGAAGCCTGGGCTGTCTACAGAGATCGCGTTTTTTTACAGTTTGATCAGCGGACAGGCAGCAAGCAGATAGTGAGGAGATGTTTCCGGTATGTAACAAAAAATGTTTTATGGTCTAAAACGCTTCAATTCGCTTAGAGCACCTTTAAGATGTTATAACCTGTAAAGCTGATGCTAAACATTCAAATAAAATGAACTGTTCATACTTGACAAAACATTAAAACCGAACGTATGCAGAGACAGACACGTAAAACACGATAAATGATCTTCTCTATTGATAATGGTACACATGTAGTGTAAATGCTAGTTTTTCATAGCATCATTTATCACATTTAATTTGGTTGCCAGTGAACACATGCCAAGATTGCGATCAGGGTTCTAAATTAACACCCGCCAACCCGCCAAATGCGGGTTAAAATTCATTTTGGCGGGTGTTAATAAAAACTTACTAGCCAGTTTGGCCGGTGATGCATGAGGCATTGCATGCATGATACATAAAGCTCTGTTCTCGGTCATTTATCCCTCTGGCAGTACTTCCTACATGAACACTGTGCCGTAATGCTACGTGATGATGTTTAATACGCCAATTGCCTGCGCGCAGTTTGCAGCGAAACCAGCGCGAGAAACCATGGAAACGAACTGACCGCGTCCACCAGAAAACTAAAGGATGAAGGAGAACGAACGGGCAGAGCAGGGAGGATATACTGAGACACAGGGGTGGGGCATGTGCTCCGGTTTAAATCTTTCGTGCCCATGTGTAAATCTCAAGTTTAAATTTTAGCAGTTAACTAATGTATTCCTTTACAAAGATAATAGCGGCAAAACAGATCTATATGCAATGTAGTTACCCAATTTACGCTTGTAAAGCGATGAAGCAGTCGCACTGACGCGTGCACGCATGTATCCATGTCCACGCGCTTCTTTGCGTTCATCCGCGCACGCAACTGCATCCAAAAGGGTACGCCACGCGAATGAGTATTTATGAAAACATGACGAGAAGTATGTTTCTTAATAATACTGATAATCTTATTTTGACATGATCATTATTGGCTTCTGTAGATGTACATCAAAAATGTTTTGTGCAAAGCAGGGAAATGGAAGAAGAAAGGAGAGATGATGAGTTAAAGGGAGGTAAGACAAACAACATCCTCAGCCTGTCAGGTTTCAAACATTAGAGGAAAGAAAAATCTCAGGAAACCTCTTGTCAAGTCTATAGAATTGCATTGTTGCTGAGAAAATCAACAGATGTATGTGTTATACTGTTCTATATTTTCAGATATGAAATTAATATTTAGTTTACTAATATTTAACTCTAAGTCACTAACTTGCATAACAGTTAGCAGTAACTAAGACTGAAATTATTTAATATAGCAGTCATAAAATGACTGGTTTCTTAAAATATTCTTGTAAAAATATTCTTGTAAAAATAAGTTATCAATCATTGCTATCATTGTATAATGTAGAAAATATTTCTCTGCTGTCATTATTACCAAACATGTTA